>NW_023425477.1:0-42500 GCF_014108245.1 Pipistrellus kuhlii
GGTCACGCTCTCCGCGAAAGGAGGAAAAACACACCAGAAACCCTCCCCAGGGCATTCCTGGCGAGAACCCATCGCTCAGCCCGTCTCCCCGCATCCACGGCGTCCCTGGCGGTCACCGTGGCAACGGGAGGCTGTCACCGCGGGATCAGGGCCCATCCATGGACTGGACCTGGGTTTCACCCTCCCGGGTCCCAGAGACGCCCCGAAGGCAGGGAGCGGAGGCCACGCCCTCCCTGCTCCCTGGGGCTTGACAGGGGGCCTCAGGCCACGCCCCCACCCAACCGGACTCAAAGGAGGACCTCAAGGCCACGCCCCCACCCAACAGGACTCAGTGGAGGACCTCAAGGCCACGCCCCCCATCCAACAGGACTCAGTGGAGGACCTCAGGCCACGCCCCCCACCCAACAGGACTCAGTGGAGGACCTCAGGCCACGCCCCCCACCCAACAGGACTCAGTGGAGGACCTCAAGGCCACGCCCCCCATCCAACAGGACTCAGTGGAGGACCTCAGGCCACGCCCCCCACCCAACAGGACTCAGTGGAGGACCTCAAGGCTCGCCCCTGCCCCAGTCTGGGCTGGGACCTCAGGCCACGCCCCCTGCCTGCTAGGGCTTGACAGGGTGGGACTGGCCGGGCCTGGGTGTACCCCCATGGGAGTGGCTGGGCGGGTCAGGGCCTCACGTGACTTTTTGGCGCATGTGGGTGGGCGGGACTGGACTCTGAGCCCCAGGCTCTGACAGGAGGCAGGCTTCCATATACATTTTTACTGACTTGCTTTAACCTCTGACACTTCTCTTATAGTCAGTGACTTCCGCTAATGAATCCCCTTTAAACGGGCACGGATTTCGAAGTCACTAGCGCTGACGTGGTGCGATGCGATATGTTCGCTATCTCGCTGTGTCGCTCCTTCCGAGGACCCACGCCCTCTCTGAGCAGCCCTCACACGCGCACAGACCTGGGAAACGGGGTCCCGGAAGGGCCTGCCTCCTGGGCCGGCACCCGCCCATCACCGGGAAGACAGGGGGATGTGTAGCTCGCGATGTTTCTCTTGAAACTACCGTGTTTTCTCTGATGACAAAATCCACAAAACCTTTAACCGGTTCGTGGTTCATCCCCACGTTTAACTAACTGGTTGAGAGTTAATTTGAATGTTTACCCGGTTGAGAGTTCGTCCGAATGTCTAACCGGTTCATGGTTAACCCGCCCGTTTAACCGGGGGCCTCGCGGACACCGCTGACCAGACCGGCCCATCGGGACCCGGGGCCGCCCACGCCACCCGTCCCGGGCGCAGCCGCTCGGACCCCGGCCCGGGACTCCCCGTGAGAACCCGCAGACGGAGCGGGAGGAACCCCGGGGGTCGGGAGCCACCAGCCGGGGCCACTTCCTTTTGCTTTCGAAACTTTATTGATTGATTGTTTGAGTGACATGGACACGGTCCAGACGACCGTGTGGTGGGGGTGGACAGCACAGTGGTCAGCCAACCCGCGGCTCTCGGGAGAGCCCCCTGGTGGGGCCAGTCGCCCCTCGGGGGCCCTCGGCGTCCTCGGGAGGAGTCCACCGGAGTGTGAGTCATGGTGACATGTAGCCCTAACGTCGGTTCAGGGTGTGTGTGGGGGGTGAGCGTCGAGGGCTCGCGTACAGAAGCAAGCGGCGCGGCAGCGGACGGGGCTGGGGCGGGGGCGCGTCACAGTTTTCACCACGGAAGCGTAGACACGTTGGCGGCAGGGGCAGCGGGCCGCGGGCGAGGCGTGGGCAGGGATCGAACACACAGGCCGAGGGCCGGATCTGTCCTCGCACCTCTCTCTGCTCTGACCTCTTTCCTGCCTTCCTCCGGGGTCGATTGGCGGGGGCTTCGGCGGGGGAGCGGGGAGTGTGTCTACCCCCCACCCCCGGGGCCTCCCTCCCCGGAAAAAGAACTAATTTTTTAGCGGTATTTCTTTTGTTAATTACTTTTTTTTCCCTCTGTGGATCTAACATCGGCTGGATGTATTCAATTTGGCCAAATAGATAGTTGCCTAATTCTATGGATCGCAGTGAGGCTCATGCACAACCTGTTTTTTTTGTTTTTGTTTTAGTTTCCGAATAGTAAGAATTATCAAAGGCAATTTGTTTTTTTGTACAGGAATGAAAGCTCAGTTTCCTTTGGATCAGGAAAATGAGAATGTGCCCTTTGATTTTTTTCTTTTTTTTTCTTTTTGGTGTGTGTGTATTTGTGTGTGTGTGTGTGTAAGAATTTTGGTCAAGTCACTGCCGTGAGCAGTGCCTCGAAATAGCTCTTTGCTGGGGGAATTCCGTGGGAATGACGCTGCTGGGACGTATGGAAACGTTTGCATTGTCAGGTCACCGTCGGAACAGGGAGGGGAAGAAAAAAATAAATAGACTTTTCTCTCTGTAATAAATAGACGTCTCTCTTTCTTTGTAATAAATAGACTTCTCTCTCTCTCTTTAATAAATAGACTTCTCTCTATTTGTAATAAATAGACTTCTCTCTCTCTGTAATAAATAGACTTCTCTCTCTCTCTCTCTGTAAACGGTCGGCGTCGGGCGCGACTCCTGTGGTCGGGGCGGCCCGGCTTCCTAAGAAAGGTCTCCGTTTCGCGCATCGGTGTGACATCTCCGAAACATCTGACCATTGTGTGTGTGCAAACACCGAGCAGCAGAACAGCGCTCCTGTACGCGTGTGGACGTGCAGTGTTCCTGAAATGGTTGTCCTAGGATGGGGTGTCCCTCTGAGCTAGCCCTTCTGGGGAACCATTCCTCGGAAACCATGGCTCTCTGGGGGGGGGGGGGGGGCGGGCGTGGGGGCGGGGCGGGCGGGGCGGGGGCCACTCTACTGATTCTCCACCCGCATGTTAGCGCACCAGTAGTGGATGTTGTAGAAGAGGTAGGCGAGAGGGAAGAGCATGCGGCACACGATGTCGATCTCACTGACGCTGTTGTAGAGCCTGGCCTGCTGGGACTCCACGTCCTGCTCCTGCCCCTGCCCCTGCCCCTGCCCCTGCCCCTGCCCGCCCCGGGGTGCGTTCTGCTCCTCCTGGCCCTGGCCCTGGCGGCGCTGGCGCTGGCGGCGGAGGCGGCCCAGGTCCTGCATCTCGATCTCCTCGGGGCCCTCGGCGGCCTGGCGCAGCCGCCTCCTCCCCCTCCTCCTCCGGGCCGGGTTGTCCCGCCGGGCCGGGCCCCGCGGCCGCCTCTCCCGCCTCTGCAAGGAGAGAAGGAGAGGGGGCGTCAGGGCCGGCCGCCGGGCTGGTGGCGTGGGGTTCGAGGGCGGGCCGCGGGGCTGGTGGCGGGCCCTGTCTTACGTGGACCCCTCGTGGCGCGGGGCTGGCGTGCGGGGGACACGCTGTCCTTGCGATGTACCTCGAAAGGCACCGGAAAATAAGATGGACTGAAGCTGGTGGGTGGATGGATGATTAGTAGATATAGATAGATAGATGATAGATAGATGATAGATAGATGATAGATAGATAGATGATAGATAGATGATAGATAGATGATAGATAGATGATAGATAGATAGATGATAGATAGATAGATAGATAGATGATAGATAGATGATAGATAGATGATAGATAGATGATAGATAGATGATAGATAGATGATAGATAGATAGATGATAGATAGATGATAGAGATAGATAGATGATAGATAGAGAGATGATAGAAAGATTGATGATAGATTGATAGGTGATAGTTTGATAGATGATAGATATTGAGATGATAGATAGATAGATAAAGATAGATGATAGATAGGTAGATAGATAGATGACAGATAGATGAATGAATGATAGATAGATAGATGATAGATAGATAGATGATAGAAAGATGATAGATAGAGAGATGATAGAAAGATTGATGATAGATTGATAGGTGATAGGTTGATAGATGATAGATATTGAGATGATAGATAGATAGATAGATAGATATAGATAGATGATAGATAGGTAGATAGATAGATGGCCCGGCCAGCGTGTCTCAGGGGTTGAGCATCCACCTAAGAACCAGGAGGTCAGGGTTCCATTCCCGTCAGGGCCCAGGCCCAGGCTGTGGGCTCCGTCCCCAGCAGGGGGCGTGCAGGAGGCAGCGGGTCCGATTCCCTCTCACCATTGATGCTTCTCTCTCTCTCCCTCTCCCTTCCTCTCTGACCTCAACTCCGAATGCACGTGTGTGCGTGCGTGCGTGTGTGTGTGTGTGTGTGTGTGTGTGTGGAGAAGGGGGGCGGGGGCGGGGGCGGGGGGCGCACCCGGTACAGCTGGGGCTCCTGCGGCCAGGTCCGCTTGGTGAAGTGGGTGACGGCGGCGAACATCAGGACGGCCATGAGGACGAAGCCGAGGGACACGCTCATGAACCAGTCCAGGGAGGTGGCGTAGGGCACGTTGGGCAGTGCGGAGCGGGCCATCATGCACAGGCCGGACATGATCAGCATGGTGGTCACACCTGCGGGGGGGCGGGGGGCGGTCAGGGCCGGCTGGCCGGCCGGCCGGACGACCTTCCGGACAAAGCCTACACCCCCCCCTGCACCCCGCCCTGCACCCCTGCGCCCTGTGCCCCCGCCCTGCTCCCCGCCCTGCGCCCCCACCCTGCACCCCGCCCTGCGCCCCCGCCCTGCACCCAGCGCCCTGGGCCTCGGCCGGGGACCCACCGCACATGGTGCGGGCCGGGATGGACTCGCGGTTCAGCCAGAAGGTCAGCTGGGACGCGGCCACGGTGATGATGGCCGGCCCGTAGTTCTGCAGGAGGAAGGAGTGCAGGCCCCTCGCCAGCTGGAAGTTCGCCGTCATCACCGAGACGTTGCCTGCGCAGACGGGAGGGGCGTCAGCCAGCCGGCCGATGCTCCCCCCCCCGCCCCCTCGGACACGGCTTCCTCTCAGGAAGGGAGAGGGAGAGGGAGAGGGAGAGACATCCGTGCGAGAGAGAACCACGGACCGGCCGCCTCCCGCCTGCCCCCGCTGGGGATGGAGCCACTGCCAGGCCTGTGCCCTGATGGGGACTCGAACCGGGACCTCCTGGTTCCCAGGCCGGGCCGCGTGTGTCCCTGGTCATGTGACGCCCCTGAGCCCTCCCTGGCGTCGCCTCCGGGGAAACCGGATTTCTGCCGCTAATCCTGGCCAGCTGTGCCCTCGCCCGCACCGAGGCCTGGGCCTCTGCGGACAGACGGGGCCCCTCCCCGGAGCCCGGAGCGGGGGCAGGCGGCTCCGGGGAACGGGTGCCCGCCCCCCGCCCGGCCATGCCCCCGGCCATGCCCCCCGGCTGCTCTGGGTGCTCCTGGCCGTGTGCGGAGAGCGAGGCGGCGCTGACGGTGGACTGGGGAGAGCCGGGCGGGGCCGGTCTGCGGGCCGGGTTCCCCACCCCCGGGGAAGGCGCTTCGAGACGAGAGGCCGAGCTGAGGGGCCGGGGTTACACACGAGGGGTCTCGGGCGGAACGGGGCGGGCAGGGGAGAGGGCGGGCCCCGGCCTGCGTGGCTCAGCGGCTGCGCCGGCCTGGGAACCGCGAGGTCAGGGCACAGGCCTGGGCTGGAGGCGGCCGACCGCGGTTCTCTCTCCTCGCCGTGTTCCTCTCTCGCTCGCCCTCTCCCCTCCTCTCTCTGGGGGCAGGGCTCAGGCCGCCCTCAGGGCCCCTGCCTCCGGTTCCCCTTTGCCCCGGGGCTCACCGTAGGCCCGCTCGCTCTCGGTCCGGTTGGTCCAGTTGCCCGTCAGGATGTACTGGGACATCTGGGCGGCGTCCTTGGCCACGGCCAGCCCGGGCTCGTGCGGCTTGTTGGTCCACACGAAGTTGACTTCGTCGGTCGGATGCCCGTCTGCGGGGGGAGCGGGCGACCTCGGACCCCTCCTGGGGCCGAGGAGCCTTCCCCCGAGGAGTCGAACCCACGGCCCCTCCGGAGGGACAGCTGGGGCCCTCACCGCCGCCATCCCAGCCCCCACCCCTGGCCGGCCCGGGGGCCGGTCCCTGTCCGCCGTCACCCCCGCGCCCGGCCCTCCCCCCTCCTCCCGCAGACCCGCAGAAACACGCTTAGGACACGCGAGCGCGCACTCACAGCTGCTGAAGATCAGGGGGCAGGTGTGGACGTCCATGGGGTAGTCCTGGAACTTCAGGTTGCAGTCCGCGGTGAGGCTCACCCTGGGATGGGAGATGGGGGGGGGGCCCGCGTGAGAGCGCCCTCTGGGGGGCATGGAGCAGGGGGGCGGCCGGCGGCCACCTCCCAGCGCCCTGCGCCCCGGGAGAGGTCTCCCCCGCTCGGCATGGCCCCCGCCTGCCCTGGCCTTTCCGGGAACAACATCACAAGGAGGGGTCTGGCCCCACCGCAGGCCCCAGCCGGCAGAGGAGGCCGGGGGCCGCTGGGCAGATGCCCGCTCAGCTGGCCCGGCCCCGGCCCCATGTGTCCGCTGGGGACCTCAGGACCCAGCGTGTGCGCGGCTGCCTGCCCGTGACCAAAGGCGGAGGGTCCGATGCTCTCGCACGCACATTAGGACCCGGCTGCGCGTGGGAAACCAGCGTCACGCGTCGCCCAAACCCGGGGGCCAGGTAGGCCTGTCCCTGCAGGTGAGCTCCTGGCCCTGCCTGCCACCTGCCGTCAGCTGACTCCTGCGCATCAGCGAGGCTCTGCCGCCATCTCGTGGCCACTCGGAATAACTACACTGCCACCCGCAGTCAGCTGACTCCTGCGCATCAGCGATGCTCTGCCGCCATCTCGTGGCCACTCGGAATAACTACACTGCCACCCGCAGTCAGCTGACTAGTTCCTAGTTAAAAGCTGTGCTAGTTCCTAGTTAAAAGCTTCTAGTTGCATGTAGGTAATGTGTTTCCAGTACTGCCCCGGAATAAAACGTGTGGGACCCATGTATCATGTCCTTCAGGCTCCTGTGTGGAGCTACCTGTGTGGAGCCACCTGCCAGTCACACTGGCACGGAAGGACGCTCTCAGCACCATTTGCGCAATTCCCGTGCAAACGTGATCCTTTGCTGCCCTCCTGTGGCCGTTTTGAGGAATAACACGCGGCGTCTCTGTCCGCGGTGCTGAAGCGCCAGGCGGACCTCCCTGGCTCAAATGCTCGCCTTCCTCATTGTCCCTGATGGAGGGGCGCCCCTGTCACCATGGACCTCAGGAGGCTCAGGGGCACTGGCCCCGCAGCCGCCCCCCTGGAGGGCGCGGAGGAGAGGGAGGGTGGTCCGGTCGCCACCTCCCAGCTGCCCTGCTCTCCTAGTGGCATGCCCCCTACTGCCCGGGCTTTTCAGGGCGCTGGCAGGGAAACTGTCTGCCATGCGACCCTCACCAAAAATTCTACCCAGAAATTAAAACAAACAGCCCTGAGCCCTGCCCCAGGGCCGGCAAAGGAAGGCCTCGAAACTGGGGGGGCAGATCCCCCTAAGGTGACCCCGCTATCCTGCCTGAGAAGTCCGTTGGTTCCGTGTGCTTATTTACCGTAACATGCTATCTCATTCATATATATATATATTAATCCTCATCTAAGAATCCCCCCCATGGATTTAAAGTGGAAGAGAGAGGGAAAGACACAGAGAAATATCGATGTGAGAGAAACACATCCATCTGGCTGCCTCCTGCATGTGCCCCGACCAGAGCCTGGGCTGGGGGAGGAGCCTGACACTGAGGTACATGCCCTTGACCGGAATCGAACCCGGGACCCTTGGGTCTGCGGGGCCCGATGCTCCCTATCCACTGAGCCACACAGGCAGGGCTGTGTTGGCGCTGTTTGTTAACTGGACGGCCGGGGTGTGACTGTCTGGCAATACACACAGGGAGAGGGGTATACGCACACGCTACCAGCGCCTCCTTCCGGCGGCACGGGGAGAGTTTGTCTTAGATCCCACAGGCGGAACCCGCACGCCCTCCCCTTCGAGGCCGAGTGTACTGCCCACGCCTATGGATCTGCGTCCTCTTTACAGGAGACGTCGGGGGACTGCTGCCCTCCCGTGGCCATTCAGGGAATAGCACTCTGCGTCTCTGTCCGTCGAAGGACTGCTGCTGCCCTCCAGTGGCCATTTTAAGGAACTGCACCCTGTGGCTCTGTCCGCGGTGCTGAAGTCCTAGCGAAAGCCCCGTGAAAGCCCCCAAAGCGTCCGACCCCAAATAAAAACCCCACACCACCAGCCAGGCAGGCCGCAATCCTTCCGTCACGACTCTGGAGGCTGAACCTCCCTCCCCCGCCCCACCCCAGCCCTGAAAAGAGACGCCCAGACACTGCGTGGCTGAGGTTCCCTCGAGCCCAGCGGTTCCCAGTGTGGGGCACACGCCTACGGGGGGGGGGGGCAGTCTGATGTTTGGGGGGGCCATTCAGAGTGAATGCTCTGCATGTCTTATGGTTCGAGGGGCCTCGTGTGTGGTCTGTAAGTCTATTCAGTGACGTAGTGATGCGTCTCCGTTCTGTATTACTATTTGGAACATTATCTGCTATTTTCCGTCACCCTTCATGTTTTTTTAATTTTTTTTTTTTAAAAAAACAATTCCTTAGGGATTCCTTCCTCAGTCTCATCCCCTGTCCTTCTCTCTCACGGACGCCATGTTTCTTGGGAAGCTGTTGAGGCCAAGTTCGCGGCCTCTTAGGATGGGAGTGCACTTGGTGAATAATAATAATAATAATTCTGTGTCATGGGGGCGGGCGGGCTGGACTGGGGTGTTAGAGGTGCTGAGGTGGGTGGGGCGTGGCCAGGAGCAAGCTGGGAACCACTGTGCTCAGGTGACCCTGCCACCTACCCCATGCCCCCGCCCCACTGCCCATGCCCACCCCACGCGGCACCCCATCTCCCTCCCACCGTGTGCCTTGACCTGACAGCCCCCTCCCTGAGCCGGCCCTCCCCAGGAGGACTCTGCACGCTCCGTCCACCCGCCCCAGGCCCGGGCTCACCGCATGGTGTAGACCAGCGTGCCGTCCTGCTCCAGCCGCAGCAGCCGGTTGGGCGTGGCCTCGCCCTGCAGGGAGGCCTTCCGGCTGTTGTGGAAGTACACGTCGGGGGTCCAGACCCTGTCCACCACCTTGCTGCTGAAGGTCAGGCGCTTCATGGGGCCCCTGAAGCGGAGCCGAGGGTCCTTCCAGCTT
Organism: Pipistrellus kuhlii; assembly: GCF_014108245.1. Taxonomy (NCBI): domain Eukaryota; kingdom Metazoa; phylum Chordata; class Mammalia; order Chiroptera; family Vespertilionidae; genus Pipistrellus; species Pipistrellus kuhlii. Next base: position 9,049 of record NW_023425477.1, read on the forward strand.
TGGCGGAAGAACATGTCCAGGCTGTACTCCTGCGCGGGCGGGAGGGAGGGGGAGGCCGGGGTGAGGGCGCGGCTGGGGGCGGGCGCCCCTGGGGCCTGGGCTGGGGACGGGGGAGAGGGACCCAACCCCGCACCTACCATGCTCGCGTCGAACACCGGGCCGAAGCTGTTCACGTAAATGTCCGTCTCCACCACGGTGGGCTTCCCTGGAACGGACGGTCCCCAGGCTCAGGGCCCCCCACTGGCCCAGTGCTCCCCTCCCCCCAGCCTCTCCAACATCCTGGTGCCTCTACCCCCTCCTGGAACATAGCGTTCTCGTTATTCACAACGCGAACCCCTAGGAACCAGGAGGTCAGGGTCCCATTCACTATTCGCAGTCGAGGCCCAGGCCCGGAGGGTCAGTGCAGGACGGGGGAGAGGGGGTGCGTACGGGAGGCAGCGGTCCATGGTTCTCTCTCCCTCCCTCTCCCTTCTTCTCTGACACCGGTTAAAAAAACCCCATATAAATATAAATATAAATTTTTAAAAATATGTGTATATATATATATATATACACATATTTTTAAAAAGAAAGATGTGGGGAAGGAGGGAGCTCCTTGCATCTGGAAGATGGTGCTGAAGGAGGCAGGAGCCTTGGCGGCGTTGGAAGGGGGTGGGGCTCAGGGAAGGGGGCGGGGCTCAGGGAAGGGGCGGGGCTCAAGGAAGGGGGCGGGGGCTTCTGGGGGGGAGGCGGAGCTGGAGACGGGGTGCCGGCCACGCCCCCCAGCCTCTCACCACTCGCGAAGGTGGGGTACAGCCTCTTGTCATAGCCGTCCAGCAGCTGGTCCAGGAGGTAGGTGAAGAATCTGGGGTCCTCATACTCCTCGACCTCGTACTCCTCGTCCTCGTACTCCTCGTCCTCGAACGACAGGTCCGAGTCGGGGCCCTTCTGGCCGGAGTCAGGACCCTCCTTGCCGGAGGTGGGGGCCTCTTGGGGGGAGCTGTGGACACAGACACAGAAAGGGTTTCGGCTCCTGGTCGTGATTCCTTTCTTCTTCTTCATCTTCTTCTTCATCTTTTTCTTCATCTTCTTCTTCTTTAAATTTATTTTTACCGCCGGGCCGGCGGGCGGGGCTCTGTGGTGGAGCCTGGACCTAGGAACCAGGAGGTCACAGGTTTGATTCTCCGTCAGGGCACTCGGGCTTGATCCCCAGGAGGGGGCGTGCAGGGGGCAGCCGATCCGTGATTCTCTCTCATCATGACTATTTCTCCCTCCCCCCGTCTCTCTTTGTGTCTTCCCCTCCCTTCCACTCTCTCTCTCTTAAAAAAAAAAATCAATCAATAGGAAAATATTCTCAGACGAGGATTAATAAAACAATACCAGACCCGTATCCCAGCCACGGAGAGAGAGGAGGGCCCCTCCCCGGTCACGTCGGGGGCCCTCGGCCAGGGATCCGACCCGCACAGCCTTTGGGAGCCAGGGCCGGCGCTCTGACCACTGGGCCACGCTGGCCGGGGCTTATCACTGTGTTTTTAAAGGGGGCACGTTCCACAGGGACGTCCTGGTTTCTGAGGGAAGGAGAAGAACAATTAAAAACAAAAAACACCGCCTTCTGAGCCACAATCAGGGATGTGTCTCTCCGAGCCGCTCCCCCCGCCCCCGCCCTCCGCGGACGGCAGCCACGTCTGATTTCCGTAATTGGGATCAATAACGGCCATGCCGGCCCCGGGGTCGCGCGCACTTAACTTGGGGGACGCGGCTGGGACTGGCGGCGAGTGGCGGCGGGTCTGTCTCCCTCAGAGGCACGTCTCCCTGGTCCTCTGTCCCCCCTCCAGCCCCCCAGCCCCCCGACATCTAATTAATTCTGAGAAACGCATCTCCCGGCGACTCGTTTGTTCCTTTAAACGCATTATGTGAGCACCTGCAAAGGGCGCCGGCTCCGTGAGCCTCAGAATGTCCGTGAGAGCCCACCTTATGTAAGAGGGCCTGGGTTCGACTCCCCAGTAAGGGGGGCACGGAACCTCTGTGCAGGCTCGATCCCTGGAACCCGAGTTGGGGCATGTGCAGGGGCAGCCAACCTCCCTCTCTCTCTCTCTCTCTCTCTCTCTCTCCCCCCCCCCTCCCCACTCTCTCTGAAAATTAAGAAAAAATCTCCTTGGGTGAGGATTCCATGGCTGCTCTTTTGCTCACCTCCACCTGCTCTTCCCCATACAAGGTCGTGCGGCCTACCCTCTGTGACCCGACCCTTCCCCCTTCCCATCACCCTCTGATTATTCCTCCTATCCGTCTCCCCGTTCCTCACCCCCAGGCCTAGCAACACCCCCTGCCCCCCAAGGCGACTGGCTGTACGCAGTGCGCCCTCTCCCTCCCTCTGTCCCTCTGTCCCTCCCTCCTCCCTTCCCTCCTCCCCTCCCTCCCTCCGTCCCTCCGTCCCTCCGTCCCTCCTCCCCTCCCTCCCTCCCTCTCTCCCTCCCTCCCTCCCTCCCTCCCTCTCTCCCTCCTCTCTCCCTCCTCCCTTCCCTCCTCCCCTCCCTCCCTCCCTCTCTCTCTCCCTCCCTCCCTACCTCCCTCCCTTTCTCCCTCCGTCCCTCCCTCCCTCCCTCCCTCCCTTTCTCCCTCTGTCCCTCCCTCCCTCCCTCCCTCCCTTTCTCCCTCTGTCCCTCCCTCCTCCCCTCCGTCCCTCCCTCTGACCCTCTCAGGCCTGGATTCAGCGTTTCCTCTGCCTATGGCCACAAGCCCTTTCACCTGCCTGGGCCACCGTGTCTGTTATGGGCCCCACAAGGAGGCCGGGAGCCGAGGGGCAGGTGTGTGAAACCCCTCGGGGCCCGAGTTCATTGTGGAGCTGTGTGTGGTGCGTGACTGCCGGGCGGGGGCAGGAGGAGAGGCAGCGCGTGGCTTTTCATAACAGCCACCCGAGTGTGAATCACGTATTTCAGGGGTTTGTGGTGACAAAGGGCCGGGCGCGGGAGAGAAGAGTCGCTCCAAATTGAAGGTGAAGTCGCATAAATATGCATTAAAGTGTGCATGAAAGAGCGTGCAGAGAGGCGGGAGGGAGAGACACTGAGTGGGAGGGTGCCTATGGCTCCCATGTGTGTCTCTCTGTGTGTGTGTTACTGTGTGTGTTTGTGTGTGTGGTGTGTGTTATGTGTATGTTGTGCGTGTTGTGTTGTGTGTATGTGTTGTTATGTATGTTGTGAATTGTGTGTATGTGTGTTGTCGCTCTGTGTTGTGTGTGTTTGTGTGTTGTGTGTATGTTATTATGTGTGCACTATGTGTTGTTGTATGCTGTTGTGTCCATGTGTGTTATTGTGTGTTATTGTGTTACTGTGTCAGTGTGTGTTGTGTCCATGTGTGTTATTGTATGTGCTGCATGTGTTATTGTGTGTTGTGTGCTACTGTGTGCTATTGTGTGTGCATGTGTGTGTTATTATGAGTGTTATTGTGTGTGTTATTATGTGTGTGCACTGTGTGTTGTTGTGTGCACTGTGTGTGTCTGTCTGTGTTGCTCGTGCACACACAGGAGCTATTGTTTCCAGAGGGACGGCTGCTCTGACCCCTCGAACCCAGGCCTCTCTCTCTCTCTCTCTGGGGGAGGCGGGAGGGGCGATGTACCGCCTCAGTTCGTGGAAGCTTCCAGAAAACACACACACGGCCCTCCACGGCGCAGACGGCCTCGGAGGCCGCCCAATTAGCGGAGAGAGAAGGCATTGTGGCTGCTAATGGCCCGGCCCTGCGCGGGCCCATTACGCCCATCTCGGGCCGCTCCCCCTAATAGCCGCCTGCCGCTCTGTGCGCGCGTTCCCGGCTCTGACGTGGCCGCCTGGCCCGTAAACAGCCTGACGAGCCGACGGGGAGACATGAGCGTCAGGTGCGCTCACGTGTGCACACATGTTCCCCCGGGGAGAGGGGGCACAGGGTGGGCGGCGGGCAAAAGAGGCTCCTGTGTGTTTGCCGCAAACCCCGAGGGTGTGGGGGCGGCGGGGGGGGGGGGGTGGAGAGACGCCCGGGCCGCCCGGAGGGGGGCAGAGGGACCACTCACCTGCTGTGGAAGTACAGGAAGAGGACCAGGGAGAGGAGCAGGAAGGCCTTGGTGAAGGGCATCTTCACAGCCATCCTGCCGGACGGAGCGGCGGAGGCGCCCGCAGGACCCCCACGCTGGAGGGACACAGAGGGGGCGCCGTGTGAGCGCCTGCCCGCCTCTCCCGCACCCCCAGGGGCCCCAGAGCCCTGCTGCCCCGCCTCACAAGTGCCCGCCCCGCTGGTCCCATCCTCACCTGTTTCCTGTGCCCGCTGTCTCTGGGGCTCTCTGCCTTTTTAGGGCATTGCCAGCCTCCCCCCCCCCCCCCCTCCCCGCTGTCCTGCCAGCAGGAAGGCGCTGGGCAGGACACAGTGGGGCGGTGCTTACCTGTGTGGAATCAAGGCCGCAGACCAGCCTGGTCCGGCCAGGTGCGGGGAGAAAGCCTGTGCAAAGGGGGAAAAGGAGAAAAGAAAAAAGAAGAGGCGCCGATAAGAAACCAGTCTTCCAGGGGCCGGGAGGCCCCTTTGTCTGACGGTCTCCAGGGAGGAAACGACCTCACAGCGCCCCTGTGTATTTGGGGGGTGGGGGGCTGCCCCTGTGTATTTGGGGGGTGGGGTGGGGGGAGTCTCTCTCTCGGGGTCTGTGCTGGGCGGCCACACACGTATCCGGGACACAGGCAGGCGCGGCCCCCCGGGGCGCTGCAAGTCAAACCCGAGCGAAGGAGGCGCCCCTTTCCCGGCTTCTGCGCAAAGAGCGGGGGGTTGGCACTGCGCCCCGATGCCCCGTCGGGCAGGGCTGCCCTCCCGCGGCCGCCGGGTCGGGGGCAAAATTTGCGCTCCCGGCCGCCGCCGGCTCTGCAGCTCCCCTCGCGGACCCTGAAGGGCCCCCGGCTCAGGGGCGCGGGCAGAACGGGGGGATCGCCGTCCTCGCCGCCTCGCCCGCGCTCCTTACTCCGCGCGCCCACCCCCGGGTCGCGCGCCGTCGGCTCCACGGCGCCTCCTGGTTCTCCTGTGCGCGCGCCAACCGGCCCGCTGCTCCCCCGGGGGCCGAGCGGGTCCCCCCCGGCGTGGGCTCCGGGTCGCCCTGCGGCCCCGCTCCGCGCCCCGGGCCGCGCTCACCTCTCCAAGGGGCGCCCCGTGCAGCGCGGGGCGCTGGGTCCGCGGCGGCGCCGCCAGAGGCCGCCAGACCCTCGCCAAACGCGCCGCGGCCGCGGGAGGGGCGCAGGGGAGCGCAGGGTCCCCCGCTCTGGGGATGGGGATCCGGGACCCGCCAAGTTTCCTTCGTGTGTTTTTTCTCTCTCTCTCCTTTTCCCCACGGCCGGCGTCTCCGAGGAGGGGCTCTGTGGTTGGCACGGGGGCTGCTGTTTGATTTTTATTTTTTTAAATAGATATATTTTTATGTTTACAGAGTTCCTTTCCCACAAGCGGGGGTACCACGGCCCCTCCCTCCCAGGTGTCCAGCCCGGTGATTCACGTTTATGTAACCTGGGACGTGACAGCCCCGGTGGGGCGCTGGGCACGTCGGGGAGACGCGCTATTACGCGCGGTGACGGGCTGTGCCCCCGGCGCCTCCCCCGCTTTCCTCCCCCCACAGGCTGGTTTCATAACGGGGCGCCTGTGCCCCCCCAAACCCCCCCTCCCTTCTGGCAGCCATTTCCCTGCATCTAAGAGGTTGGTGTTTTTTTTTTCTCCCTGTTTTGTGGGTTCATTTATTTGGGGTTTTTCTAGATCCCACATCTGAGTGCCTGTTTTCCTCCCTCTGGCTTCTCTCCCTCAGCCCAGCCGCTCCAGCTCCCCCTGGGCTGTCCCCAAATGGGATTTCATCCTTTTCCCCCTCTTTTTTTAAATTTAATTTTAATTTTTATAAATGGCTGAATAGTATTCCACCATCTTTCTCCAGGGGCTTCCAGATTTGGGGGCTCCTGTCCATGATGCTACCATGAACATAGGAATGCATGTGTATTTTTTTTAATTTTTATTTTTTGGAGAATTAATGCATTTCCTCCAATAAACACCCAGAACCACCATGGCTGGGGTCCTCCTTCGGCTCTGCTTACAGCCTGGGTGGGAAAGTCTGTCTTGTCTGGCCTGAGGATGGAGGATGGGCGCCCCAGCTTTTATTCTCCCCAACCCCCTCCCAATTTGCATAAAATGTCTTTTTTTCCATCCCCTTGATGTTGAGTGTGTGTGTGTGTGTCTCTGCAACGAAAGTGAGAATCCTGAAGGCGGACATCTTGTGTCTGGGTCTTGTTTTCTCATCCATCCATCCCCCCTCCCTCATCCCCACCCCCGTCTCTGGATTGCCGCATTGCATCACCCCCTCACCGCCCCCCTCCCTCTCTCTCTGGCTGCTAAACTGCTCTTGAGGAAGGATGGGAGCCCCCTAGCGGGCAGCTACCTCCTCTTCTCTTGCTGCCCGCCCTGGCCCTTTGGGGTGGGTGCTGATGGGGGCCTCTGGGTCCCCAGGAGGGGGAAGTTGTCAGTTTTTTGTTTTTTGTTTGTTTGTTTTTCCACCAAGTGGGCTCTGTCTCCATCCCTTGCTCTCCATTCTGCGACCCCGGGGGCTGTGAATGCCATTATGAGTTGGGGTCCCCAAAGTCCCTTAGATTAGGCTCGTTTGGGGGGGATTTTGTTTTCTTCTCCTTTTGGTGATTCCTGGCTCACTCCTCGGCTTTGTCTAACCTACGGTTGAATCCTTGCAATGGACTGTTTTTAAAAAAAATTTTAATTTAATTTAATTTAATTTTTTTTTATGCCCTCTCTCTCCACCTCCTCCTAAATGCTCAGAGCATCCCGATGACCTGTGTTCTGAACGCTGCCCCCTGGTGAAGGACGTGTCTCCATCGTGTTTGCTTGTTTTTTCCTGGGGGTCTGCCCTGCTCCTCCCTCGTCTCTGCCTCCCTGGCTTAGGCCTTGGTGCAGAGGCATGACGTAGGAGCGCCCCTCCCTGCGCTGGCCACGGCCCCCCCAGGAGCAGGGATAGAAAGAGGGGGGCCGCTGTGGCAGCCGACGTCAATGCTCCTCCTCTAGGGCCAGGCAGGGCCCCTCCCTCACCTGGCCACGTCATTGCCGCCTCCTCCTCCTCCTCCGCAGCGCCCCCCGGCCCCCCTCCCTTGTCTGCATCGCCTCTGCAGTCAAAAAGGACCCGCTCCCGTGACTCTGCAAATCTCTGCGACGGGAGGGGTGCAATTAGCTTAGCATCCCACATGGACTTAATTGAAGAGTACATCCAGGGGCTCCTAAAGAGCCCTTCTTTCTTTAAATGCATTTTTTACTGACATCAGAGAGGAAGGGAGGGGGAGGGAGGAAAAGAAGGAGGGAGGGGGGAAGAGAGAGACACACACACGTCACCGGCGAGAGAACATCATCCATCAGCTGCCTCCTGCAGCCCCCTCACCCCCACCCCCGCCCCCCTCCCCTGGGGACTGAGCCCCCAACCCCAGCATGTGCCCCGGCTGGGAATCCAACCGTGACCTCCTGGCTGAGGGGTCGATGCGACGCTCTACGCACTGGCTGGGCAAAGGGGCCTTTTTTTCTTTTTTTTTTTAAATAAGAAAATGCCCGTCAACAACAAGTGGTGGTGGGGTCAGCTGATCTGGGAGCCCTCCCTCGGCAGCCCCCCCCCCCCCCCACACACACAAGGGGCTTCATCTCGGGGTGACGCCTGGCTCGGGTGCAGCCCCTAAGGGGTGCGCACAGGCCTGGGGCAGAGGGGCGGAGGGAGGGCCCTTTGCAGGCGGCACCTGTAAAAGGCCGGGTGGCTCAGTCGGGCACAGCGTCAGCCCCTACGTCACACTGCAGAGCTCTGTCTGGTCACGACACAGAGCAGCCGCAGTGAATGCACAACTGGGGGGGGGGGCAACAGCCATGTTTTTTCCCCTCTCTCTCCCTCAGATATTAATAATAATAATAATAAAATAAATCCCGAGCAACCTGTTGGGGCCTTTGCAAATCCCAAATCACCCTGAGATCCCCCCCCCCCCCCAACAGGGAGAAACTGGGAATTCGTGCCAGGAATTCTAGGAACAGGACGCAGACAACAAACGGCACACCTCTGCAGGGGTGCCGCTGCAAAGAGACCCTTAGGCACAGGGCTCTGATCGGCACCTGGAAACGCAGCCCAGACCCCAGGGCTGGCGTGGGAAGGAGGTTAGAAAGCTCCTGGGGAGGGTTTCCCAGCTCCAACACATGCATTTCTCCCTTTCCCAGTTCCTCAAGCCGGAGACCACTCAGATTAAGCTTTAAAAAAAACACACCGTTCCACTAAAAAAACACACAACCACAATCCCACAAGACAATATCCAGGGGGATGCATTATAGAACTGCAATCCCCTTCCGTCTATACAATCCTGTTTACCTCACGAATGCAACTGGAAAAAAAAAAATGAAACCCGATGTGAAAACCACGCAGAATCAACACCAGGCATTTTATCAGCAAACATCCCTTTTACCTCGAGGTGTGAGCACCCCCGGCCGGCGCCGGCGAGCTCCGAGCTCGCGGCACACTGAGCGGCGTGAGGAGATGCAGAATGCGTCGAGTCCAGATACGCAGCGAGCGTGAAGCTCTGCCGCGGACCCCGCTAAGTTCTTGGGGAAAAAAAAAAAAATGGAAATGCAGAGGAGAGAAGCCAGGCGCCAGGCCTGCCTGCGAGCGAGGGGCAGCAGGTGCCTGGGTGGCCTCCGGCGCGGGGCGGCTGGCTCATGGGGATGGGGTGGGATGGGATGGGATGGAATGGGTGACGAGGCGGAGACACTCACCTCCTCCCCGGGCTGGAGCGGTGACCGAGCTCCCCTCTCCGGCACCGGCACCGGGAGGCAGGCGGCCCCGAGTCCCAGGCCTGGAGGACCTGGGCGCTCGCGAGCCAGGGAGCTGTGCCCAGTCTGCCAGAAACTCCCCGTCTAGGAAGCTATGTATTACCCTGTTGGCAACTGTGCGCCAATGAAAAGTGGGGTTCCCCCCCGCCGAGAGATGACGGCCTGACAGCTGAGCTCCCATTGGCTCGGTTTCTAGAGTGACATCGGGCAAGAGCAGAGGAGAGTGAGCATGGAAGGCAGCAGGGGGCACCCCAGGCCCGCAGAACCCCGATGCTGTTGGACCAGGCTCAACAGGAATCTGGTCTGCAGCCTCCAAGCCCCAAACGGCTGGGCTCGGGGATGCCAGGCAATGGACCGCCGTGTGCCTTGAGCCCCCCACCCTGTCCCCGTCTGCATCGGGGGTCTGTGTCCTTGTGGGCAGGGGGGACGGAGGCGGCCGTACCGTGAAAACCTGGGTCCCCACACACTTGGCAACAGGTTGAGTGGAGGGTGGGGGGAGAAGGCACTAGGCCCAGGGTCCACTCCTGCGAAGAAATGTGTGCGGGGGCTGCGGGTGATTTTGCATTTGGGAAGGGTCAGGTTCAGGGTGAAGAGGGGGCCCCGGCCGGTCACTCGGTGGTCAGCGCGCCGGTCCATGCCACGCAGGTTCAGTTCCCGGTCCCGGTGGGGTTGTGTGCGTGAGCGGCAGCCAACAGATGTGTCTCTCTCACCTCCACGTCTCTCTGTCGCTCTCTGTCTCTCTGTCTCTTGTTTCTCAAACACCAATCAGTAAAATAAAAAAAATAAATTTAAAACATACATTTATTTCTTGAATTTCACAAAAACACAGGGGGAGTCACCTCCCACCCAATAGACACGCTATGCACACATGCTCAGAGAACACATCTCAGATGTCAGCAGCGCGCTGGGAGCTTACACCCCTTCCTCTCTATTTCCCTGCTGCAGGAACGCAGTCCATGAGCACAGAGCGCTCTACGCCGTTTATGAAGCCGGGTGAGTCCCCCTTGCCCCCGGGCAGCCCTGAACGGCCACGGGGGGCACCGCGCTGACCCCTGTCCCCCGGGCTCCCGCCTCCCCTCGTCCCGCCCGCTCTGTGCTCGGGGCACCTGCTGCCGTGGGGGTGCGGCAGGCGGGGGGTGAAACGATTGCAGCCATACCTGACACCCCCTTTAATCTGCCTTCTGCAGTGTCGCTAACCGTTTCAGATAAAATGGTTTCTTGAATCCCGATAGCACGCCCGATTCTAAAACCAAGTGCATCCACGTCGGAAATGAAGTGTTTTAACGCTAGGAGCAATTTCAAACGTCACTGTCATTATGTCTCGCGTTTGAGAAGATTGCTCAGAGAGATTAGGTGTGCCCGGGACCGCACTGCTATTTAGCGGCAGAGTTAGAGGGAAAAAAAACATTATATATATTACTTACTCTCACCGTGCTGTGAGATTGCTTTTTTTTTTTTTCCTTCTTCTTTTTTTTAGATGGCTTTTTCCCCCCCTGGAGGAAAAATTCCTATCTAATAATTTCATGTGTATAAATGCACGATCTCCAGCTGATATTCTTATGGGAAGAAACAGGTTCCGAGAACAATTTTTTTTGCAGCAAATCTTTTGAAGACAGATTTAATGGAAACGAATTATCTGATAGGAATCGTGTTTATCTTTATAAACTCCGCCACTGAACCGAAGTCGGGGTGAACACTCCTCTAGACACAACCGCCCTCGGTGCCCACCCTACCCCGCCGGCTCAGACCCTCGGCTTGTTAGCGTTGAAAGCTCCTGTGTGAAGGGCTAGCAATCCCCTCCCTCGCTCCTCCCGCGCTCTGTTCCGTCCTTATTTCCACAAACCCAGATTCCAGGAACTGTAACGTGAACTGCAGTCATTCAGTAATTTGGGTGGAAGTCGTGATTTAGTCTTAAGTGCCGTTTTAGTGTCTTGTCTATTGTGTAGTTTTGTTTCCTGATCCAAGTAATTCCTTGGGACAAAAGCTTTTCATTTGTTCATTTGTTGTTGGTGGTTTTGTTGTTGTTATTGTTGTTGATCTTCACCCGAGGACATTTTCCCGTTAATTTTCAGAGAGAGTGGGAGGGAGGGGGAGGAAAAGAGAAAAGCTTCGATGTGAGAGAGACATGGGGATCGAGCCAGCAACTGAGGTGAGTGCCCCTGACTAGAATGAAACCAGGGACCCCCTTCAGTGGGCCGAAGCTCTATCCACTGACCCACACTGTCCAGGACAGAACAATATCTTGGAAGCAGAATCCAACATCTTGGAAGCAGAATTGTACGATGAAAGAGTGTGTCCCTTGATGTGTGTGTATATATATATATATATATATATATATATATATATATATATATAGAGAGAGAGAGAGAGAGAGAGAGAGAGAGAGAGAGAGAGAGAGGAGAGAGGGAGAAAGAGAAAGAGAGAAAGAGAGAGAGAAAGACATGCCTGTCCATAAATTTGCATACATCTTAAAGAGAAGGCATAGGTCCTTACAAATAGACACTGCCATGCAACCACCAGCCAGCCTGGGGACCAGGACATTAGGGGGAATCTCAGACCCTCCCTTCGAGCTGCCCCTCAGTCACCGTCTCCCCTCCCCTTGTCTCCAGAGGTGACCAATGGCAGGTTCGGTTCCTGAGAAGCAAGTTCCTCCCCAGATGAGGGCTCAACAGCCGGTGGGTGATTGATTGAAGCAACACACCATATAGAAAACCGTGTGAGGTGCTGAACGAGAGGCAGAGAAGGTGCAGAGGGAGGCGGTGCTGTTTTGGGGACTCTGGGCTCAGCGTGGTGGGTCTTGGGGACCCTGTGACACCAACGAGAGAGCACCTGCCCCCCGCCGGGAAGCCCAGGGGCACTCATTTGCATGAAAAGACATTAGCAAAAGACTATCCCCTTGTGCCTCAGGGAGTGAGTGTGAGTTCAGGAACTGAGAAGTAACGGGTTTGAATCCCAGTCAGGGCACAGGCCAGGGTCCTGGGCTTGATCCCCAGTGTGGAGCCTGCAGGAGGCAACAGATTAATGTTACTCTCTCATGAATTTTTTGTTTCTCTCTCTCTCTCTCCCTTGATCTCGCTAAAAATCAATAAAAACACATTTAAAAAGAAAAAAGAAAAGCGACAAGAATTTGTCACGAGCCCGAATGTCCTGGGAAGTCCTTTAGCCCAGAGGAGGATGATGTCAGAGAGAATCTTGAGAAAGTGGTAATGTTAGAAACAGAAAATAAATAGGTAACTATAAGAGAATTATTTCCTTTAAAAAAACACTCCTTAAAGCGTATTTATAGCAATAACAATCTGCTGTGGTATCCGGAACAGGGGAAAGTAAAAATATAAGAAAAAAGGCAGGGGGCTTGGGGGAGTGGGGCTGGGCTGTGTGTGTGTGCGCTAAGGTTGTTGCATTACACAGCCAGTGGGATTTAGCAGTGAATGGCAGACTGGTTACTTAGAAATGAATGCTGGGAGCCACCGAGACCAACAAAACATCTAATTAGCATGTTACCCTTTTGTTGGTCTCGGGGGGATCTTCCAGACAAAGCCACAGTGGCGGGGCTGAGGCAGAGGCGGTTAGGGGCAATCAGGCCAGGCGGGGAGGGCAGTTGGGGGTGACCACGCTGGCAGGCAGAGTGTTAGGGACAGCAGTCCCCATTTAGGGAGTCGGACATCCCCCAAGGGGTCCCAGATTGGAGAGGGTGCAGGCCTGGCTGAGGGACACTCCACCCCCAGTGAACAAATTCCGCGTACCAGGCGCTAGTAATTAATAGGACAGGAGGACACCCTGGCCTGTGGGGCACAGTGGTCAGAGTGCCGCCTGCACACCGAGGGTCTCGGGTTCAATTCCCAGTCAAGGGCGCGTGTCTCGGTTGCAGGTTCGATCCCTGGCCCCGATCAGGGCATGTGCACTGACTGATGTTTCTCCCATGTGGTTGTTTCTCTCTTTGAATGAAAAAAATATGCTTGGGTGAGGATTATCAATCACAACAACAACAAAAATCTCATCTATCTGAAAAGAAGAGATGAGCCCTGGCCAGTGTGTCTCAGTGGTGAGAGCATCGTCCCACGCACTGAAGGGTTGCAAGTTGGATTCCTGGTGGTCAAGGCACACACCCAGGTTGCAGGTTTGATCCCCAGTTGGGGCAACTGGGTGGATTTCTCTCTCTCTCTCTCTCTCTCTCTCTCTCTCTCTCTCTCTCTCTCTCTCATTAATGAAAAACATATCCTCTGGTGAGGGTTTCCAAGCAGAAAAAAGATATGAGTGGCCCATACGTAAATGAAATATATTTTTACCCTTATGCGTCACCGGGAGAAACGAGGTGGCATTATCCATCCATTATGACGATGGAGAGGGTAGGGAGCAGCCACAATTCTCATGCGGTCCCGGGGAAATGAGAAATCCTTCAATATTTGGGAAATTGAAAATCGGTGGGCAGCTCCCTGTGAAGCTGTACATTCACCTGCCATATGACTCAGCCGTTCTACTCCCAGGTTTCATGTTTTGTTTTTTGTTTTTTTTCTGTTTTTACCCAAGAGAAACGAAACCATCTGTCCATCCACAGACCTGTACGTGAGCTTTTATTCCTGACAGGCCCAAACCAGACAGGTCCAGCAACAGATGCGGGGACAGGCCAGTCTCAGGGGGTGGTTTGCATGCAGACCCCCACTCACCGGGCGCGGAGGGAGGAAGCCAGCCGTCAATCTGCACCGGCCGGCGGCTGCCTGGGGACCAGCAGCGTCGCGGGAAAGCAGGCGGGGGGAACTTTTTTTCCCTCCCCTGCAGCTGGCCATTTAAATAGTCACCACATCATTCGGGGTTGGGGGGAGGGGGAGAAGCATACAAAACGATCAGCGGAAACATTAGCCTGCTCAATTTGGACAAACATTTAATTAACTCGCCCCTGAAGGGGCGATAGTTGCAATACTACCAACAATAAAAAAATACATTAAAAAAATAGTAATAATGAACTCACCCCGATTGCCTTAGCGGGGCCAGACCAAATGATTTCTTGGGCCTTCCATGGTCCGTGGGCTGGGACGTGCCCTGCTCCTGCACTTCAAGGAAAGAAGTCACACACAAGCGAATATATAACCTATTGTTCCATTCACAGGCCAGGCCAGAACAGGCAGCAAATCTACAGGGACGGGACCTAGGCCGGTGCTTGCCCAGGACTGAGAAAGGCACGCAGGTACGAGGGCTGAGGGCAGCGGGGGAGAGAAGAAACGGAGACTGGCTCATACATTTGTCAAGACGCACCTAATTATACAATGAACGTTTCCCTTCCTGCGTGATGCCCCGAGTCGATGGCGATTTTTTTTAAAGAGCTAAGTGAAGGCCGGCTGGAGTGACTGGGGGTTGAGTGTTGTGACTAGCAGGCCCGGGTTCAATCCCGTGTGAGGGGGCCTGCAGGAAGCAGCAGACCCACAGTTCTCACTCCTCGTGGATGTGTCTGTTTCTCTCTCCCTCTCCCTTTCTCTCTGACATCAATATAGATATATTTTAAAAGTGAAATAAATAAGGCCGAGAGCCTGACTGCTTGGAGCCTGGGTCTGCGGGGGTGCCGGTTGGGGTAACCGCAGTGTCTGTGACTGTGGTTTTGCGTCGCTCTCTGTGAGCGGCCGGGACCCCCTGCAGACTGTCTCCGGCCGAGAGGCATGTGCGTGGGCAGGAGTAACAGAGACACCCGTGGGGATGGGAAGGCGTGATGGACATGGGCCTCATTTTCTGGACGATTCCCTGGTGCACCGACAGGGCACGGGGTCCAGAGGAGGTGTCAATAGACTTTTCCAGAGGGGGAAAAAAAAAGAAAAAAACCATCAGAGAGCCGTTATTTATCTCTCACTATCTTCCATCCCAACCCTTCGGGTTCTGTGGTCACAATTTTTTTTTTTTCTGTTCCAAAAATACAATTGCTGATTTTTTTTTTAAAAGGACAATGATATTTAAAATTAATGCCAGCTGGTGAGGGAGGGTCCGGATGTAGATATTTACCTCCGTGGCGTCAGCACAATAGGAAAGCGGACACACACACACACACACACACACACACACACATGCACGCACTCACCTCTCAAGCTCTATAAGGAAAAGAGGTCAATACAGAGGCCTTGTTATCTGTTATTCGCCATCCCCGAGGCGGCCCGGGACCATGAGGTGACCTGGGTCTGTGGGGGCGTGGGGCTGACCTCAGGTGGGCCTGTGTGATCACCCCCTCGCTGTGAGAAGCAGATGCGCTGGGAAAACGTGTTTGTTTTTTTTTTTGAGCGTCACTCGCCAGAGAAAAGCAGAAGGCCCGCCGCGGCTCAGCAGTCGTCAATAGACTTTTCCAGAAAAAAAAAAAAAAAATCAGAGAGCCGTGTTTATCTCTCACTGTCTTCACGTCACAACCTTTCAGGCCAGAACAGGCAGCGAATCTACAGGGAACCAGGAGGTCAGGGCACAGGTCCCTAGTGAGGGATGGTGTGCAGGAGGCAGCGGGTCATTGACCCTCTCTCATCAGGGATGTTTCTCTCCGTCTCCCTTGCTCTCTGACATCAATACTAATATACTGGGGGTTGGGGGGGGGGAGAAGACACCCTAGGCACACGGGGTTCACGCGGGCCAGGTGGATGTGGTGGACGTCGGGCTTCTAATGAGAGCCGAAGGGTGGGGGCTGGTTTCAGAGAAAACGGGGGGGGGGGGGGCCGGGAGTCAGGGCTGGGGGCTCCATCCCGTGTGGAAGTGCAGGGGACAGCCACAGAGGATGTGTCTCTGTCTTTGACGGTTCTCTCTGTCCCTCACTCTTTCTCTCTAAAGATCAATTTTTAAAAGCACATTTTCTTTTTTAATTAAAAGGAAACAAGCTCTCTTGCTTGAATAGATACCATGGACAGCTCCGGGCCGGGGCAGAAAGGCTGGCGTGACTGCAGAGAGGACCCCATATTCGACAGGACCCCAACTTCCTGGCCGCGCACTGCGCCTAACCAGCCCCCTTTGGCCACGCATGTAGGCGCACACATGTGAGCACGGGGGGGGGGGGAAGACACAGGATCCCCTGGAATGTTCGGGGTGCAGGAACCTGTGTTTTTTCATTTTTATTTTTTGTTGTTTGTGTGTTGTTTTTAATTAGACGGTCTTCGTGGGCACCTACACCTAACGGGCCGCCACGCCGGGGCCGGAGGACGGGGCGGGCAGGAAAACCCGTGGGTGGGGGGGCAGGGGCGGGGATCCCCGCTCCGGCGGCGGCGCTGACTCCTCAGTGGCGGCGGCGGCGGCGGGGAGCGCGGAGCCCAGATCGGAGCCTGACCGCAGCCCGCGAGGCGAGGCGGGAGCAGCGGCGCCATGTGCTCCGCGGCGCTGGCCCTCCTGCCGCCCCTGTGGCTCTGCTGGGCGCTGGGGGCGCGCGGCTCCGAGCCCCTCAGGTGAGGCAGGGCGCCCGGCGCCGGCGGATCGGTCCGGTCCGGCTGGAGACGCCCGCGGCACCAGCGCGGCTCCGGGGCTGCACGGGGGCCGCTGCGCCGCGGCTGATCGGGGCGGGGCGGGGGTCCTGGGGAGCCGGGCGGCCTGGGGGAGGCGGGTCGCGGTCCCCGCGCGCTCCTCCCTTCGCCGCTCCCGGGGCCTAGGCGGGTCGCCGATCGCGGGCGGGCGCCGGGCACACGGGCGGCCGGCTCCGCCTCGGCCAGCGCCGCCGCCTCCTCCCCGCGCTCCGCTGCTCCTCCCCTCGGTGCGCCCTCCCCTGCGCCTCCTCCGCTCGCTCCGCTCCGGGCCAGCGCGGCGGCGGCGGCAGGAGCAGCCCCGGCGGCGGGTCGCGGCGGCGGGGCGCCCTCCCCGGGCCGGGGCGGCGGCGGGATGAGGGGCCTCGCGGGGGCACGGCTGTTCCGCCTCCTGTCGGCGCCGGTGCTGGTGGCCGTGGTGTGCTGCGCGCAGAGGTAGGCGAGGCGAGGGCTCGGGCTCCGGCTCCGGCTCCGGCTCGGGCCCCGCGCCGGGCGGCCGGCTGACCCCGCTCCCGGGCCCCCTGTCCCCTCTCCCCGCAGCGTGAACGACCCCGGGAACATGTCCTTCGTGAAGGAGACGGTGGACAAGCTGCTCAAGGGCTACGACATCCGCCTGAGACCCGACTTCGGCGGTAAGCGGGGCGGGGAGCGCGCCCGGAGCGGCGGCGGCGGCGGCCTGGGCGGGCGGACCGGCCGGGGAGGCGGGTCCGCGTTCCCCGGGCCCGGCGCGGCGAGGGGCGGGGGTGGGGAGGGTGGGGGACCCTCTCCCGCGCCCCCTGCTCGGGGAGCCCCCGCCCCGGCCTCCGCGGAGCCCCCCGCACGCCCAGGCCCGGGCCCGCGCTGATGGCTGCCCTGTCTGCGCTCCCGCAGGGCCCCCGGTCTGCGTGGGGATGAACATCGACATCGCCAGCATCGATATGGTGTCCGAAGTCAACATGGTGAGTGCCCGCCCGCCGGGGGCCGCCCCGCGACCCCGCGCCGCCGCCCGGGCCCAGGCGCCTGCGGGGCCGGGCCTGAGGCCTCCTCCGCCGGCCCGGCCTCCCGGCTCCGGGCTCCGGGCTCCTAGGCGCCGGCCTCCTCCGCCCGCCCGGGGAGCGCGGGGCACCGCAGCCGCCCCGCGGAAGGAAGGAAGGGGTCCCCGCCGGCCCAGCGCTCCGCAGGCCCCGCTGCTGCCGGCTGCCGGCTCCTCCGGCGCCCAGTTCCCGGTTCCCGGGCCCCAGGCCGCCGCCTCCTTAGCAACAGGCGCCGCCGCCAGGGAGTCGGGAAGCCGGGAAGCAGGCGAGAGCCGTGCGGGTGGCTCGGATGCCGGGCGCCTCGGGCGTCCTTTCGGGGAGCGATGCCGGCCCCTGGCGAGGGCCAGGGCGGCGGTCTGTGGGCGTCGGGCTGCCTCGGTTTCCCCGGTGCCGGCGGCCTCTCCGGAGGGGGCCGGTCCAGGGGCGGGGAAGCGGCGCTGTCAGAGGTGCTGAAGGCCGGTTTGTTGTGAGAAGGGAGGCCGGGCTCCCTGCGAGCGCGCAGGGGGCTCCCAGTCCCGGCCCGTGGGAGGCGGGGGACCCCCGTCCCGAGATGCCGGGACGGTGGGGTGCGTGTTAAGGCTCTGGCTCGGGACCCCAGGGCAGAAGGAGCCCCTTCCATCATCTGCTCGGGGACCTGCAGCGCGTGCCACGTGGGCAGGCTTTTCCGTGGAGTAGATACTCTGGTGGGGACGGGACGATCCTTGGGAGACGGTGCTCTTTTGGCAACTTTTTCTTTTGGCCACATACCGGGCTCATGACGTGGGCTCCGACGGACGCCGTAGGTTCCCGGGCTCGGTGTGCCCCAGCACGTGGGCGCAGGCTGTCCTCAAATGCAGGCTCCCAGGTGCTCACGCGCTGGCGGGTTCCGGTCCAGCGCGGGGGGTTGGGAGGGAAGCTTGCGGTCTGGTCTCGGCATTGAAAACGTATGCTTCGTGATGGTTCTGAGGCAGGTGCTCTGTGGACAGCATTTTGAGAAACTTTGCAATCAATCAATCAATCCATCACAGAAAGACATGTAGAAACACACGGAGACTAGGATTCAGCGTGAGGAGCTGCATAGGTTTAACCGAGGGACCACTGTGGGTTCTTCATAAAGAAATCTTTGGCCCAGCAAAACTATTAATATTTTTTTTTGGTCAAATTTTCATGCAGAACCTAAATGGTTTAAATTACAACACGTGATGTAAAAACAAAACAAAACAAAACAAAACAATTTATCTTGCACTCACTTCGGCCATTTCTATAAAAGACATTATAACTGATAAAAAAAATGCTAGTAAAAAACCCAGGAGGCATATGACTTTGCATACATCACATTAAAAATTAACATTATGGGCAGTTTACATTTTTTTTGGTAAAATGTAAATTTTACAAAATCAGTTTACATGATTTTGTAAAAATAATTCTGTCTCCAAAAGCTATAGTTTATGGTCTAGAGAGAAAACACACACACACACACACACACACACACACACACACACACACCACAAGTATTCTATTTAGGATCTACTGTGTAGTCTGTGGTTTTCTTAATTGGGGACTTGATAGTCTCGAGAGAAGACAATTTTTTAATGGAAGTTAATTGAATATTTAGTGGATTATTGCGTCAAATGTGTTCAAACTGGATGGCAAAAGGAAGAAAACATATTGATGATGGGGTGCTATAAGAATTCTGCACAGTATTGTGTTTTCCCAGACCAGTGGTTGGCAAACTGCAGCTCACAAGCCACATGAGGCTCTTTGGCCCCTCGAGTTTTTAGCAGAGGCCAGCTTAGGAATACCCTAATTAAGTTAATAACAATGTGCCTACCTATTTAGTTTAAGCTTAAAAAATGTGGCTCTCACAAGAAATTTCGGTCGTTGTCCTGTTGATATTTGGCTCTGTGGACTCATGAGATTGCCGACCACTGGCCCCAGACCATGGACCATTTTCCCCTAGAACGTAATTTTTAAACTTGAGTTACATAATGGCTGTGGCCTCACGTGGACTGCCAGCTACCTTTGGAAAAAAAATGCATCATCGATGGTTGTTTTGTTCATGGATGATGAATTGAGGTTGCCTCCATTTTCTCGGGGTCCGATCCCAGAAAGGCCAATTATGGTGAACGAGCCATTAGAGTGAACCCTCACAAGCCATTAGAGTGAACCCTCTTTCCTTGGAGGGCATGTCCCCCGGTTCATAGCTACGCAGGACCTGTGCAGGCATACCATCGTGTGTATGCTCTGTGTGTGTGTGTGTGTGTGTGTGTGTGTGTTCTCATGTTGGTGACTTCTGCGGCACTCGACCCGGAAATGCCGTATACACAAACACTGGGGATGGTTAGGGTTGGAGGTCAAAGGTCATTCGTCGGTCAGGTGGGACGGACAGGCATTTGAAATGCCTCCCACCGGGTCCCCGTGATGTGCTGGGAAAAAAATGGATTTTCCTGGACGTATTTGCTTCTGAGCATGGCTGCGATCGTGGGCCTTTTATGATATCTTTTTCTTACATTGGATTAGATAGATGCGTCTTTCATGTGCTTGTTGATTTTATTGTTTTGTGTGGGCACATTTTTGTATCTCAATAAAGTAAAGATCCGCTGAGACCGGTTTGACTCAGTGGATAGAGCGTCAGCCTATGGACTGAAAGGTCCCGGGTTCGATTCCGGTTGAGGGCATACACCTGGGTTGCGGGCACATCCCCAGTGGGGGGTGTGCATGAGGCAGCTGGTCGATGTTTCTCTCTCATCGATGTTCCTAACTCTCTCCCTCTCCCTTCCTCTCTGTAAAAAATCAATAAAATATAAAAAAATAAAATAAAAAAGAGATTCTTTCAAAATAATAAAATAAAATAAAATGAAATAAAATAAAATAAAATAAAATAAAGATCCTTCTAACCACGGGGCTGCCTCTGTCCACGGTGCTGGGTGCATGGCGGCGGGCACGAGCGGGCAGGAGGCGCCCATCTACCAGGGAGGGCTGGGCAGGCGTCTCGTGGGCGACAGCCAGTGGGATTGGATGCTTCCACCTCTGCTTCCGGGTTCTGCAGATTTTTGGGAGACCCATTTTTTTGGGGGGGGGCCTACCTGTGGAGAGTCTCGCTGCCTCTCTCCATGGTGCTTGCCTCGCAACATGGTGGCTGCCTCTCGCGATACTGACTGCTCTCTCGCGATGGTGCCAAATTCTCGCGATACTGCCCGTCCGCTAGCAACGGTACCTACACCTCTCGCGATACTGGCTGCCTCTCGAGACACTGGTTGCACCTCTAGCGATGGTGCCAGCCTCTCGCGATAGTGCCTACCTCTCCTTTTTTCCTTCTGTGTTTATAGGGGAAGAATAGAGACTAGGTGAGGATGAGACTAGAACCATCGCTGGGTCATCTTGTATAAAAACAAGATAAATTCACTGGAAGAGCTCGCTTCGCCACCTTTCTAGTCCCAGACAACGAAAGGTCGTTAGATTACGAAACTCGAGCCACGGCCAAAAAAGAACCAGTGCCGACCTATGAACCAGGAAGTGGAGGCCCCACTTCCGGTCAGGGCACGTGCCTGGGTGGCAGGCTGGATCTCCAGTGTTGGAGCGTGCAGGAGGCAGCCATGTCGTCATTGCGTTTCTATCTCTCCTCTCTCTCTCTCCCTTCTCCCTTCCTCTCTGGAATTAATAAAAATATACTTAAAAGTTATATTTCAGTTGGGTGAATGGGGCAATAGAAGGGTGCCTGGTGCCTCTGAAGGAAGTTGTTCTGGGTTAGAGAAGGAAATGGCTAAGGTAGGGGATGGTTCCGGAGGAGATGGTGGAGGCGATCGGAAAGATGGAATGGAAGTGTAGGGCCAACCCCTGTTCTCCTAGGCCCCTGGTCTGCAAACTGCGGCTCGCGAGCCACAGGCGGCTTTTTGGCCCCTTGAGTGTGGCTCTTCCACAAAATACCACAGCCTGGGCGAGTCTATGTTGAAGAAGTGGTGCTAGAAGAAATTTAAGTGTAAAAAATGTGGCTCTCCAAAGAAATTTCAATTGTTGTCCTGTTGATATTTGGCTCTGTGGACTCATGAGTTTGCCGACCGTTGTCCTGGGCCATTTTCTGCCCTGCCCAGCGTTGCAGATGCTAATTTCCAAGACATGAGGAGCCTGTAAATGTGTGTGTGTGTGTGTGTGTGTGTGTGTGTGTGTGTGTTTAAATACGTGATTGACATGATCTGAGCTGTGGTTTAAGATGAATATTTTGGTCAAAATGTAGACTTAGAGGAGTGAGGGCAACGAGTAGAAGACAGACATTTCCCAGGACATTAAGGGTCACATGATCCTGGAAGGGCCTTCCTTGACATAGTCCTTCTCAGGGTTTCATTAGCTGTATTTTCCCGATATAACTAAAAACTCATTGCTATATGAAGTAGGTATGTGTAAAACGCATGTGCCTCAAAGTGGGACATGTGTGTGTTTGTGCATGAGCGTTGGAAGGGTGGCTTATAAGAACTAAGCATGGATGTTGCTGATAGTTTTACTGTTCCTTTTTATTTTTATTTTATTATTATTTAAAAAAATATATATTTTATTGATATTTTACAGAGAGGAAGGGAGAGAGATAGAGAGCTAGAAATGTCGATGAAAGAGAAACATTGACCAGCTGCCTCTTGCACACCCCCTACCGGGGATGTGCCCACAACCAATGTACATACCCTTGACCGAAATCGAACCTGGGACCTTTACAGTCTGCAGACCGACGCTCTACCACTGAGCCAAACCGGTTTTCGGCTGCTGTTCCTTCTTAAATGATTGAAAAGCAGAATCTTCATCTGCTGCCAGTGCCCCCCAGAGAGCACCCCTGCCTG
Organism: Pipistrellus kuhlii; assembly: GCF_014108245.1. Taxonomy (NCBI): domain Eukaryota; kingdom Metazoa; phylum Chordata; class Mammalia; order Chiroptera; family Vespertilionidae; genus Pipistrellus; species Pipistrellus kuhlii. The sequence continues at coordinate 31,144 of NW_023425477.1, forward strand.
CAAACAAACATACGCGTTCCGCTTCCACATGTAGGCATCATCACACACACTGTTGTTTTGTAGAAATAATCAAAGGATGGATTCCAGTATTTGAACATTTAACATTCTAGCGCATTGTAACTTGTTTCATGGGTAATATAGAGAGTCTGCGTTTTTTGTTGTTCCCATCTTTCCAATTTTCCTTTTCCCCACCTTTTTAAAATTTATTTTAGAGATAGAGATAGAGAAAGGGGGGCAGGGAGAGGGAGAGGGAGAGAAACATTGATATGAGAGTGAAACATGGATCAGGTGCCTCTTGTATCTCCCCTTCAGTGGATTGCGATCGCCTGCAACCCAGGCATGTGCCCTGACCTAGAACTGAACCATGGCCTCCTGGTTCCTAGGTCGATGCTCAACCACCGAGCCACCTGGCGGCCGGAGAGTGTTCCAAAAAAGTGCCTGATGGCATTTCCAGTTTCAGGTTCTCTGCCCAAACCTGTGGGGACATGTAGCCCCAGGCAAGGCGCGTACACTCACTCGGTATTTCCATCCCCGGCTTCCCAGAGCCTGTGGCATGCCCACAGAACTGGTTCCAAGGAGATCTAGGTACAGAGGGAACCACGAGGAAGACGGGGACACACACACACACACACACACACACACACACACACCCACGGCCACACTGACACGCGTTCGAAAGCCACCCTCCACGGGTTCCTTCCCGAGAGGCAGGGCGGGCCCTCTTCAGAGCTCGAATTATGAATCCTCGTTAGCGTGTTAAGGGTTGGAAATGTGCAAACGCTCTTATTATTACTAAGTGAGCCGGGGGATGACTCAGCAGAAAGGAGGAAAGTGTCTCTCTGACCCAGTTAGGGCCGGGAAAGGTGCTGCCTGCCTCGTAAGGCCCGGGCGGGGAGGGTGCTGGGAGGGTGCTGGCACCGGGTGCCAGGTGGCTGCCGCTCGGGAGGGGGGCAGGGAGGGGCCGGCTTCAGAGCACGTTGTTCTCATGGGCGGGGCCGTTGGTTTGGTGCATAACCTATGGTCCTGCATCCAGTCGGGGCCGAGGGTAAGGAAGTCCAGGAGGAACCTCTGAGATGGATGGGAATAATACCTTACATAAGAAGCACCGTTCGGAGGGAGGTTGGTATTTAATATTAGAAGGAGCCTTGGGGAGCGTACAAAGAGAATGCCGTTTTGTATCTCCCCTCAGGGAGATTGTAAAGCTTTTTGTGGCTCCTATTTTTTTTTAAAACACACACACACACAGGCACACACACATTTGATTTCAGAGAGGAAGGGAGACAGAGAGAGAGAGAAATATCAATGATGAGAGAGAATCATGGATCTGCTCCCTCCTGTGCGCCCATAACTGGGGATCGAGCCCCCAACCCGGGCATGTGCCCTGACCGGGAATCGAACCAGGACCTCCCGGTTCAAGGGTGGACGCTCAACCACGGAGCCTCGCTGGCCAGGCGTGGCTCCTTCTCTTCGCAGGCGGATGTCACGAGCTTTGTCCCGTTGTGGACGACCTCTTGTGTTGGGCTCGGGGTCATGTGGTGTGTTGCCCGTAGAAGTAAAGCATTTGTCTGGTGCCAGTGCGCTCGCTGGCATATAAAAACCTTCCTGGCGTTTCCCTGAGGAAAGCACTGTGGGCTCGGCATTTGGGTTGGCACCATCTGGCGTCCGTGTTACCTCTGCTTCCCTCTCGTGGGAGCTGAGCCCTTCTTTCTCCAGCGCACTTTGCATCGAGCGGGCACTGCCGCTGCATGGCAAAGCCTGCTGACCACTCGGAATCTTCTAGGTTATTGTGTTGTGCGTGGTGAGATGCCGCTCGGGGGCCTGAGCACCAGCAGGCTGCTGCCATTTTGGCCGTTGAAGAAAGGCTTCTGGTACGGTGTCCTCTGTGGTCATCAGAGCTGTTGGCCAGCCTGGTGACGTAGGCAATGAAGGTGTTGACCTCTTATTCATTAAAAAGAAAAAAAGATTTCAGAGAGGAAGGGAGAGAGGGAGAAAGAGACACATCAATGACTTGGGGGGGGGGGGTCAAGCTTGCAACCCAGGCATGTGCCCTGACCGGGAATCGAACCCCCATCCCCTGGTCCATGGGTTGACGCTCAACCATCGAGTCACACTAAGCTGTTTTCACAAACAGATTTCTGTAAATGTATAATGAGTTCAAAATAAAAACACAAGAATCCTGAAGATGCATGCATCTACATATAATGCTATATCTAAATGTAAATAGCACAGGTAATAAATTAATTCTTTGGATAATCAAATGGGGGGGGGTCAAATATGAGTTTCCATGTCATGAGTCTGATAGTAGTTATACAGATTTAAGGAAAGTGCTTGTTTCTATTGAGTGTTGTTGGATATAATTTCCAATGTAGCTAATATCTGCACTTATTTCTATAAAGTAGCATAGTTTAGTCCTAGCAAATTTGGCTCCATGGTTAGAGCATTGGCCTGCGGACTGAAAGATCTTGGGTTCAAGTCCAGTCAAGGGCTTGTATCTGGGTTGCAGGTTGGATCCCGGGGCCGTGGTTGGGGCACATGCTGGAAGGCAACCAATTGATGCGTCTCTCTCACATCCATGTTTCTCTCTCTCTCTGTCTCTCCCTCTCCCTGCCACTCTCTCTAGAAAACCAATGGGGGAAAAAATATCCTTGGGTGAGGATTAACACTAAACAAAGTTTAAATCTTTAAAACATTATAGATGGAAAGACGTGTGTCTAAAAAAAAGAAAAGAAAAGAAAGAGAAGGAGTACGTGCTACAAAAGTAGTTCAAACGTCCATCCAGCCTATCTAATTTCCTAAGTGAGATATCTGAGAATTTTCACGCTTGATCTCGGTAGTAAATGCAATTACCGAGCGGCAAGGCCCTGATCCGCCTAACTCGCGTGGAGAGGAGCGCGGGGACTGTGCTATTTATACGCGCCTCATTCAGAAAGCCTCGCCCTGCGTGTGGAACGCACGCCTTCTCTCCAGTCCCGCCGAGCTCGGCTGGTTCTGTCTGTGTGAGGCTCAGTCTCGCGCATATGGAGGACATTACTTTTTAAAAATATATGATTTTTGTTTATTGATGTCAGAGAGGAAGGGAGAGGGGGAGAGGGAGAGAGAGAGAGAATTATGGACCAGGAATTATGGATTATCTGACTCCTGCACGCCCCACACTGGGGATCAAACTCTCAACCCAGGCATACATCCTGCCTGGGAATCAGACCATGACCTCCCGGTTCATAGGTTGATGTTCCATCACAGAACCACGCCGGCCGGGCCTGACTTTTCTCCTTGTGGGACTCCATGACCTGCCCCCCCCCCCCCCCCCCCGCGCTTATTCACAAGTTCATCTTAGGCAGAGAACCCTAGTGTTCTCCATGGAAGTACAGGAATGTTTGAATGATATTTGGAAACTACTGTGAAGGCCAAAAGTCGAGAGCTTTTGTGTTATTATTAAAACTAGAGGCTTGATGCACCGAGATTCGTGCAACAATGGGCCTTCCTTCCCCTGGCTGTGGAGCCGCCTTTTTGCTCTGGCCTGGAGCTGCAATTCCACCTTCCCACACTGCCCAGAGGCCCGGAGCATCCGAGGTAGTGTAGAACACCCCCAGCCACTGGGTGCCTGAGTATGCAAATTAACCTGCCATCTTTGTTGGGTTAATTTGCATACCCACTCCTGATAGGCTGGTGGGTGTCGTGGAGGCATGGTCAATTTTTGCATATTTCTCTTTTATTATAAGTGTAGATGAAGTTCACTTTCCTGGGGGACTAACGATACACCCTGGACCACGGTGAAGCCTACAGGTCCCTGCGGGAGAGCTGTGGGCCAGGAAAGGCGGTCACAGCAGCAAGGGGGAGACACCCAGTGTAGGTGGGGCTTGTGCTGACCCCCAGAGGCAGGTATCCACGCCCTCTGGAGCCAGAGAACCACATTGGAATAAACGAACAGTTAGAACCCAGAGTCCTAGGACAGATTTCCCAGTCAGCCATCCTACTCCTGAACAAATAACTGCCTTGGGCCTCGGGCTCCCTGTCGATAAAAAGAAATAGGGTTGTCGAGGTGATGGGTGAGGACGCTGCCAGTCTTGAACTACCATTAGACAGGAGGGCAGAACATTCATGTCAAGTTCAAAGCCTTAAAATGGTTTCCCTTCAACCCTGATATCCTCTAAGAAGTGAAGGTGGGAAGCCAGTTTTTAAAAATCCGTTGATTGATTTTTCAGAGCCAGAGGAAGGAAAAGAGAGAGAGAAAATCATCGATTTGTTGTTCCACTTATTCATCTGATTGATGTTGCTCTCTGTTTCTCTCCCTCCCTCTCCCTCCCTCTCGGTCTCAGATCAATAAAAACATATTTAAGAGAAACCCAGCCACTGTCCGATCTCCTCTTACTCTCCCTCCAAAAAGTATCAGATATTACTTCAACCATAACTTTTTCCCCTCCTTCGTCATAGTGAGGATTCTGGTTCACAAGTGTTTACACTATTTCACTTAAACTTTCTGTACACACACAGCTGAGTAGCCCGTCCTCGAGAATTTTCCAGTCCCATCCAAAGGAGGCGAGATTGCTTACATTGGAAACGGGAGCGGGAGTTGGAGGGAAAGCTGGGGATTAAGATAAAGCCTAGACACGGCAACCTGGAACCGATACATTCACCACATCCAGGCGTGCCGACACTCCGAGGAGGCCATCTGCCTTCCTCTCTCTGCTTTCTCCGGTCAGAAAGCGTTCAGCGCTCTTCCACCTGATCAAAAAGTCAGACGGAGCACTCAGACCCGGGACTCCAACCAGATCCTGGGGGTGGTGGGGGGTCTGGGGGTGGGGGACGCCAACATTTCAAACGTGAGCCAGCACTTCATCGTGCAAACCTTTCACTCACCTCCTCCCCACCCCCAGAGGTACTCACCGGAGGTGCTGGGCCACCTGGGGACGCGGGGACTTCTGACTGGAGGCCTGGGGGGGCCGTTGGGGCCTGGCAGGTAGGGCCAGGGAAGCTAGTGGACCAGGGAGCCCAGCTCCTAATGCCCATGGGGCCACTGCCTGAGCCTCATCAGCCCGATCACTCAGGGCTGGCTCCTCAGGAGTCAGCCGAGAGCAGCAGAAAACGACAGCCCGACGGGCAGATCTCACCTGGGCCCGAGGTGTTCTGGGAGGATTGGGCCCACGTGGGAACACCTGAGCTGGGAGCTGGGGTTCAAGGACTGCTTCTGAGGGTCTCGGGTGGCCCGCCCCGGCCTGGGCCCCAGCCCGCCTCCATTCCCGGGAGAGGCTCACGCTCCTCACACGGGGATGCCGTGTTCTTTCAGAACACGAGTCCCCCAGGCCGTGCCGGCCTCAAGCAATGCCTCTTCCACACGGAAGCTCCCCGATCCCCCCCCCCCCCCAGAGGTGAACCCTCCACAGCAGGGGGAGTTAGAAGGGGGGCCGCTGGGCTCCGATCAAAGGCAGCAGGGGCGATGCCAGCAGGGGGGAGGCTGCAGGCCGTGTCCCCAACATCTCTGTGTCGCTGTTGGCTTGGTTTTTTAAAAAAAATATATTTTTATGTCAGAGAGGAAAGGAGAGAGAGAGGGAGAGAGAGAACCATCCATGATGAGAGAGAATCATGGATCTGCTGCCTCCTGTATGCCCTACACTGGGGAAGGAGCCCGCAACCCGGACGTGTGCCCCGATGGGGAATCGAACGGTGACCTCCTGGTTCATAGGGCGACGGGTCAGCCCCGGAGCCCCACCGTCCGGGCTAAGAACACCATCTCTGCCGTGGCCGGTGTGTCTTGGTTGGCTGAGCACTGCCCTCTGCACCAAGAGGTCACTGTTTGAAGGTTCCCAGCCAGGGCACATGCCCGGGTCATGGGATCAAATCCCATGGAGGCGTGCAGGAGGCCTCCGCTTGCTGTTTCTCATCATTGAAGTGTCTCTCTGTCTCCCTCTCCCTTCCTCTCTGAAATCAATAAAAATATTTTTAAAAAATAACTTAATAGCCCTGCAGAGTGACCCTCTCCCCCAGCGTACCCCTCCCCTCGGGGGCCTCCCCCTCCAGCGTTGCCCCGTGATCCCACCCCTGCGCCTGCCTTCTCTTCCGCACACCCTTGGGGCGGCGCTATATGTAACCTGAGACCCACTGCTCGGTGGCTTGGCTGCTTTTCTGGGTGTGTGTGTGTTTCTGGGATGTGTCTTACCTCCTCTGAGTCAGCTGACGGGGCCCACCCCTCTGTTCTCAGTTATCCTCTCAACACTTGGTGTTCAGCCCTGGCCTGTGGGATCATTGGTTAGAGAGTCGCCCCACAGACAGAAGGGTCTCGGGTTCGATTCCCGGTCAGGGCCCATATTGGGGTTGCAGGCTCTATCCCCAGTAGGGAGCGTGCAGGAGGCAGCTCATGGATGTTTCTCTCTCTCCCTCCCTCTCCTTTCCTTTCTCTCTAAAAGTCAACTAAAAAAATCTCAAAAATCAAACAAACAACAACAACAACCAAGAAACAAACCAAAACCAACTTGATGCCTGTGTTTCAGGGCTCCCAGTTTCCAGGATGTGACTTGTGGTCCGCCCCAGCACCGCCATCTCTGAGGGAGTCCCCGCAGAGCTCCTTAGGGTTATGGATCCAGTCCATTTGCGTTTGCCAAACCGACTTCCTTTCCCAAATGGACTTCTTAAATATCACTTTGGGCCGTTAAGGGGGGAAATATTTTAAGGAAGAGAAGACACGGGGAAGAGAAAGGAACCAGGAAGATAGAAGACACATGTATGCGCACACGCGCACACACACACACACACACACACACACACACACACACCGGGCGGTGATCAGTGATGTAAGGCAGCGTTTAGCCGGGCTAAATTGGTGGTTCAGATATTACTGTGGGATTAAGAGGTCAATAAAACACACCCCCCTCTTCCCTCTCGGAATCCACGGAGGACGGGATCGAGCCAACGGAGTAGAAATTAAGACGTCAGGCTGATTGCCGGTGAGGCCCCGAGCGGAGAATGCATCCCTGATAAGCCCGCTCTCCTCCCACACCTGCCCGCTCGGCCCTGGCTTCCAGGAGAGAGGGGTCGGGGCCATGCCCGGGGAAGCCCACGTCCACTCTGCTCTGATGGACGGAGGCGTGAGCCCAGGCCCCACGGGGAAGCGTGAGAGCCTCGCACTCTCGGACAGACACCCGTCTAGAGCGAGGACAGGGGCCACAGCCTTGTACAGAAACAGGCAAAGGGGAATACTCCACTCACCCCAAAGAAACAGGAAATGGCCTCGACCTCATGGACTCAAGGGGTGATTTTTTTTTTTTTAGGAAATCCTGTCATCAGGGTACTTACTGGCTTAAGAAAACTGAACATGCATTCCTTACTTCTACGTGAAACATCGGTCATATTATTATTATTAAACATATATATTTTAAAAATTATTATTTTAAACATATTTTTATAGATTTTTTACAGAAAGGAAGAGAGAGGGATAGAGACCTAGAAACATCAATCAGCTGCCTCCTGCACACCTCCCACTGGGGATGTGCCCGCAACCAAGGTACATGCCCTTGACCGTAATCGAACTTGGGACCCTTGAGTCCGCAGGCTGTCGCTCTATCCACTGAGCCACACTGGTCTGCAAACATAGGTCATTTTATAGGTTTCCTTCTGAACCACAAAAACTATCAAATATGCCAGACACACCAGACCTTTTTAAAAATTGATTTTAGCCCTAACTGGTTTGGCTCAGTGGATAGAGCATTGGCCTGCAGACTGAAGGGTCCCAGCTTCGGTTCCGATCAAGGGTATGTACCTTGGTTGCCGGCACATCCCCAGTGGGAGGTGTGCAGGAGGCAGCCGATCAATGCTTCTAACTCAATCCCTCTCCCTTCTTTTCTATAAAAAATTAATAAAATATATATATACTTTTAAAAATTGACTTTAGAAACAGAGAGGGGGAGGAAGAGTGGGTGAGGGGGGCGAGAGAAACACCAGTTTGCTGTTCCACTTGTGGGTGCCTTCATTGGCTGATGCTCTCTGTGCCCTGAGTTGGGGTCAAACCCACAAGCTTGGCATGTGGGGGACAGCCCTCTGACCCACGGGGCTACCCGGCCAGCCTCTCGTGACCTGAGGGTCCTCGGGCCTGCTCTCCCTGCTCCCTTTGCACAGGGCTCAGCGCGGGGCTTCCTGTTCAGGCCGCAGGGGCGTGGGGCTGGGGACCCGCTGGCCAGGCTCCCCCTTGGAACTGCTGGGTCTAAGCGAGTTCATGAACTCAAGGATGCGAGCCTTGGGCGGGGGCAGAATGAGGAGTCCATGGTTAATATTCCAAGTTCATTATTGTTAGCTGGGGGGGAGAAGAAAAAAAAAAAAAAAGAAAGAGAGAATGCCCCAAAACCTGCTGACTGGCTGCACCGCGGACGCACGCACAGCCTGGGTCTCGGCAGATCCTCCACACAGCTCAGCACTTTGTGTTGCTTTTGTGCCCAATTATCTCTACACGGAGACCCGGACGGTTGTGCCTGCGAATAAAAGATTCCTTTGTAGAGAATTTGGGAATTATAAAACATTAAAAACCCGCGGCACCTCCCGGTAGTAGCCCGTTTCCGTGTGTTTTCAGCGTCCTCCGTCTCCCTCCCTCCCTCCCTCCCTCCCTTCCCCTCTCCCTCCGTCTGCCTCACTTACCTGTTCGTCCTACCTGTGCATCCATCTGTCACCTATCACCTCTATCTTCCTATTTTTTAAAAAACATATTGTTGCCCAAACCGGATTGCTCAGTGGATAGAGCATTAGCCTGCGGACTGAAAGGTCCCAGGTTCGATCCCGGTCAAGGGCACGTACCTTGGTTGTGGGCACATCCCCAGTAGGGGGTGTGCAGGAGGCAGCTGATTGATGATTCTCTCATCGATGTTTCTAACTCTCTATCCCCCTCTCTTCCTCTCTGTAAAAAAAAAAAAAAAAAAAAAAAAAAAAAAAAAAAAAAAAAAATCAATAAAATATATTTAAAAAAATAAAAATATATTGTTCTTGATTTCAGAGAGGAAGGGAGAGGGAGAGAGAGAGAAACATCCATGGTGAGAGAGAATCATGGATCGGTGCCTCCTGCACTCCCGGTACTGGGGATGGAGCCTGCAGCCCGGGCCTGTGCCCTGACCGGGAAACCTGCGTGTGAGCGTCTCCCATTCCTCACACGCTCCCCGCAACGGACTGTGGACGGGGGCCGGTGAGGGTCTAGCCGGCGCCTTGCAGAGTGGAGACCTCCTGCCCTTGGAGGCACCATCTGGATGCTCGTGAGGGTTTGTGTTCAGGGGCCTGGCCGGTCCACAGCTTCACCCCGACTCCCTGGAACGCATGTACATAGGAGCCGTGTCCGCCCAGTGGTGCGGCTCAGCGGCTGAGTCTCAACCTATGACCCATGATTATTATTTTTTTTAATTTTTTTATTATGGTATCACAAAATTGTCCTCATCCCCCCATTCCCACCCCAAACCCCTCCCCACATATGCCCCCATCCCCCTGTTGTCCATGGCCATTGGTTAGGCTTCTATACATGCACACAAGTCCTTTGGTTGATCTCTCCCATGATTCTTTGAAGTCAATAAAAAATATTATTTTTTTTAAAAAAAGGAAATTGAATGAATAGCCCTAGGGTTCCCTAGTCTTAAGAAGAAAAGAGTTGGAGCAGCCAAGAAGATGGCGGGAGGAAAAGCAAGAGAGAGAGAGAGAGAGAGAGAGAGAGAGAGAGAGAGAGAGAGAGAGAGAGAGGGAGAGAGAGAAAGGTGTGTGTGTGGAATAGGGATGGGTCTGGGACGTCAGCCACCGTTTTTTTTGTGTGGATGACATAAGAGAAGACACTGGTCCCATGGGTCGGAGACAAAGGACCGTCTTCCTGCTCAGCCACATACTTGGGGGGAAGGGGGACCCCATGCAAAGTGGAAAGGGCTCTTCCAAAAGCAGCAGGGAGCTATGACCCACCTCCTCTCCGGGGGCCAGCCCTGGACCTCTCTCCCCTCGGGCCCGGGAAGCTGGGTCTGGAGGACCCTGTCCCTGGGCCCAGGGTAATGCCATCGCCGACGCCCATCCCAGTATTCCTGCTGGACGGGATGACAGCTCAGGGGGAGACACACACACACACACACACACACACACACACTGTCTACTGGACACACACACACACACACACACACACACAGTGACTACAGGACACATACTCAAACACACGCACACACACACGCACACACAGTGTCTACAGGACACACACACACACTCACATACATGTGTCTACAGGTTACATACACACACATAGTGTCTATAGGACACACACACAGTGTCTACAGGACACACACACACAGTGTCTACAGGACACACACACACACAGTGTCTACAGGACACACACACACACACACATTCTCTCTCTCTCTCTCTCTCTCTCTCTCTCACACACACACACACACACACACACACACACACACAGCGTTTTCCATGTATAGGATGTGTGTATAGCATTGCTCCCGCTGGGATTTGTGGGAGAGCAGTAACCTCCCCACTCCTGGGTGGGAGCCAGAAATAGACCTGCTCTCAGAAATGAATGGGCTTTGCTGCCTAAAAATAGCGCCTCTTCTTGGAAACAGAGAAAACGCTTTAGCACGTGTGGCGGGCGCTCACCCACGTGACCCGCCTTTGAGGAGAGGAAGAGCCATTGTTAAGCCCTCGCCCCGAGGCACCTACATAAAATCAAAGGCCCTTTGAAGTCGGAGGATGAGTCTGTAAGCAGGGGCGATGGGTGTAGAATGGCAATATCCACCCTTGCTTTCTGCGGAGCCTTTTACATTTTTATTTTATCTTATTTTTTTATTTATTTTTTTTGCCTTGTCTGCCCTCTTGAAGGGATTCAGACAGAAACCAGTTTAAGTGCCGCTCAGTCCCGCAAATCTAATGACGCGAGCCTGCTCGCCTCTATGTGGGATCTAAGGAAGGAAATCGATGCACAAACGAAGTGGAGAACAGACTGCTGGTTGCCAGAGGGCCTGGTTGAAGAAGCCAGAATGGCCCTCGGTGGTGTGGCTCAGTGGCTAGAGCGTCGACCTGCGGACTGAAGGGGTCCCAGGTTCGATTCTGGTCAAGGGCTCGATCCCCAGTGGCGGGCATGCAGGAAGGCAGACGATCCATGAATATCTCTCATCATTGATACTTCTTTCTCTCTCTTCCTCTCCAATATATATATATATATATATATATTTAAAAGAAAAAGCCAAAAAGCCTTCTCTTGATCACTGTACTTTGAGGGGGAGGGGTGGCTGATTTTATGTGTACCCTACCAAAACTTGAACTACTTAAAGGTACAAGTGCTGTGTTTCTTTTTTGTTTAATATGTTTTTATTGATTAGAGAGAGAGCAAGAGAGAGAGACACACACACATTGGT
>NW_023425477.1:47500-118922 GCF_014108245.1 Pipistrellus kuhlii
TGAGATCAATAAAAAATGTATTTTGAAAAAAAAAATAAAAGAACAGAAATAGGGTGGGACGGGAGAGCTGAGATTCTCCAAGCTCCTCACCCACCGCTGACTTCAGCCCCTAAAGACGGGGCGACGCCAAACGGGAAGGAGACTTTCTGAACCCCCTTGGCTGCGGGGCTTAGCCCCCCGCGGCCGTGTCCGTGGCGAGGCTGGGAGCTGGCCAGCGCTGTGTGCGTCGGGCTGTATGTGTAATTGTGACGTCTCTGCAGAGGGCACGCGTGAGAACGCACTGCGCCGTTAGGCAAAGCTGTTGAAAAACGGCCAGAATGGTTCTGGATGTCTCAGACACCAAGCGCACACTGTGGAGAAGACGAATAGAGTGAATTACGTAAAAACATAGACCTCGGAGGGACCGGCTGGGGCTGGGGCTCCGAGGGTCCCTGGGGCTGCCGGGGAGCGGCGAGGGGGGCTGCAGGGGGTGAGGGCTGCTGCCACGGAGGTGGGGTGGCGCGCGGGGGGGGGGGGGGGGGGGGGGGGGGGGGGGAGGGGTGTGAACCCGCCGCATGGGCGGAGCCATGTCTCGCAGAGCTTGCAGGCCCTGAATCCATTTTCTTTTCGAGGTAAAACAAAGCCTGCAGGGGAACAGGATGGGGAAAAGGATGCTGCTTGGGATCAGCGGCGGACAGGAGGGGAGGTGGGGGCGGGGCGGTCTCTGCACAAGGCCCTGGCCCCAGGCAGCTGGATGCCGCCCAGCCCTGCAGGGTTACCAGCTGGGAGGGAGGCAGGACAAAGAGGAGAGGTCGCTGGGGCGGGGACAGGGCCCCTGCCCGCTGGGGGCGGGGGAGGGGTGGTGGGAAGAGCGAGGCCCCTCAGAGCAGATGGCTGCTTACCCAGAGGTCAGAGGTCGGTGGGAGAGGTACTGGTTTCAGCCCTGGACGGCTGTGTGCCCTCGAGGAATCGCTCGCCTGAGCCGAGGGCCACAGCGGCTCCACACAGGAGGATGGGGGGATGGTGTGTGCACCCCACTTGCCCTGAGGGCATTCCGCTCCCTAATCAGCACCCCGCCTCACCCTCCTCCCCTCCCCCAGCCCTCTGAGGACAGCACAGGCCTCCCCTCCCCCCCAGGACCTCTTTCATGAACTCTGGAGGGGCCACTGCTCTCCTGTCTTTTTTTTTTCCAACTCGAGAGTGCTCACGTGAACACAGGGGGTGGGGGCGTGTGGGAAAAATACATACACAGAGCTTGTACCCGTCCGGAAGCACGCTGACCCTGGTGAAAAACTGATGTGACAAGCTGCTTATGCTAAATTCCCTTCTTCATTCGCTCAGACGGCCTGACTTACACACGTTAAAACCTCACGTGAACCCTTTTGCTCGAGTCCTCCTATTCTGTCCGGGAGGAATGTGACACGTGCGAAGCACCTAGGTCCCACCGGCCTCCCTGGCTCTCCCCCTGGACCTCCGGTCTCACGCCGCGTGCTTCTGACCCACCGCTGGTGGTGTGACCGGAGCCCGGCCGCGGGCCCGGCCGGGGGCGGCCTCCGGAGCGCCGCGGGCCGCGCGCGCCTCACGCCCCCGCCCCGCTCCTCTGTCCCCGCAGACGGCTACACCACGGACGACATCGAGTTCTACTGGCGCGGCGGCGACTTCGCAGTGACCGGCGTGGAGCGCATCGAGCTGCCGCAGTTCTCCATCGTGGAGCACCGGCTGGTCTCCCGGAACGTGGTCTTTGCCACCGGTGCGTCCCCCCCCCCCCCCCCGCCGCCTCCCGCCCTCCACCCCCGGCCCCCGCGGACACCGCTCTCCTTGTTCGTTCACACGGTCACTTCTCTGTCCTCACCCGAGGATACTTCCCCATTGACTTTTACGAGCGTGGAATAGAGAGCGAGAACGAGAGAGAGCGAGAGAGAGAGAGAGAGAGACAGAGAGACAGAGAGACAGAGAGACATTGATTGGTGGCCTCCTGCATGAGCCCTGACCAGGGCCCTTGACCAGAATCGAACCTGGGACCCTTCGGTCCAGTCCACAGGCCAACGCTCTATCCAGGGAGCCAGACCGACCAGGGCCGCTGGTCTCCTTGTGAAATCTCCTGTGTGTGGCCCCGGGTCGGCCACAACAGCGGGGCCAGAGATCCCTCACCCGGGAGGTGCCCTTCCCTCTGTCTCCCAGAGGATGGAGAGCTTGGGTGGGTAGAAGACTCTCCTTGGCGGCTGGTTATGGAGGCGGCGGGTGAATTCAGTCAACCCGCTTTTTAAACCGTTTTTTTATTGATCTCCGCGAGGAAGGTAGAGAGAGAGAGAGAAGCATCCATGATGAGAGAGAACCGTGGATCGGCTGCCTCCTGCCTGCCCCACACTGGGGATCGAGCCTGCAACCCTGGGCCTGTGCCCTGACAGGGAGTCGAACCCTGACCTCCTGGTTCATAGGTCGGAACTCAACCATGGAGCCCCGCTGGCCGGGCAAACCCATGTTTGGTGACATAAGCAACTCACTGTGGGCGGCCCGGGCACCGGCCGTGTCCTTGGGGGCAGGGAGGAAGGGGAGAGGCCTGAGCAGGGGGGACTCTCCCTTCCCTTCCCTTCCCCCATTCTTCCACCAGCACCGTCAGGCAGATGGGAGCACGTGGCGTGGCCGGGGGTCCCCTTGGGGTCCCTGGGCTTCTCGAAGGCACGCGGTCACAGGGTTGGAGCCAGCTCTGGGCGCCCTGTGCCACAGGCCCTGCCCGCCTGACCCCCATCTGCTCCCCAGGTGCCTACCCCCGGCTGTCCCTGAGCTTCCGGCTGAAGAGGAACATCGGCTACTTCATCCTGCAGACCTACATGCCCTCCATCCTCATCACCATCCTGTCGTGGGTGTCCTTCTGGATCAACTACGACGCCTCCGCCGCCCGAGTGGCCCTGGGTAGGCGCGCTGCTACGCCATTTATCTTTGCTTGTTTTAAAAATAATCCTGCGCTGCTGGCCATGTTACATGTGCCCCCTTCTTCCCTGTGGCCCGCTTCCAGCGGCCCAGGTGGGTGCCATTTTAAAACCGTATCTGAAATGTGTGTGAACGGTGGGTGTTGTTACAGCCTTAGGGAGGTCAAAGGCCAGAGGTCAACAGCAGTCAACGTTTTGCCATCCTGACACCAGTCTCGTCTATGGCATCACTTTATTAAAAACTATGTTTTTAGCCGAAACCGGTGTTGCTCAGTGGATAGAGTGTCGGCCTGCGGACTGAAAGGTCCCGAGTTTGATTCCGGGTCAAGGGCATGGACTTTGGTGGCGGGCACATCCCCAGTAGGCGGTGTGTAGGAGGCAGCTGATGGATGTTTCTCTCTCATCCATGTTTCTAACTCTCTATTCCTCTCCCTTCATCTCTGTAAAAACGCAATAAAAATATATTGAAACAAACAAACAAACAAACAAAACTATGTTTTTATTGACTTCAGGGAGAGGGAGAGAGAGAGAGAGAAACATCCAGGAGGAGAGAGGATCATGGATCGGCCGCCTCCTGCACGCCTCCCACTGGGGACGGAGCCCACAGCCCTGGGCATGGGCCCCGACAGAGACCTCTGGGCTCGTAGGTCGATGCACAGCCACCGAGTCACACCAGCTGGGCGTCCATTACTGTCTTGAAGCGCCCATTGTTTCCTGCGCGATTGCTTTGATGTGTTAATTTAATTATCGGGCTCCGACGTCAATCTGCACGCCAGGGAAAGGGAAAACAGGCTTGCCGGAGATTTGCATAATAGAGCTGTTTCTGACGCTTGTTTTACGGCGAGGATTAACGTCCCCTGCTCGGAGTTATGCGGTGGTCCAGAAAGGAGACATGGCTATAATTGGACGCTCTTCTCCTTTAAGCCAGAGAAGAGTAGTCAAATATTTATCATTGCATGTAATCGGGATTACGCCATCTAATGAGCGTGAACGCACATAGGACTCGGTGCTGAGCGATTCCCCAGAGCGCCCTGCGATCTCGCGGCCACAGGTGATCTGACGGTGATCAGCGGGCGAGCAGGCAGAGCAGGTCCCAATACTGTCTCTACTGTATATCGGGAGTAGGAAGACTTCCTTTTCCGAGAGGTTACTCTCTCCTCGGCTAAGAACTACGAAACTGCACAGACAAACTAAGCATGCCAGCGCACTTTAGGTAGATACAGAGCTGAAGAGCAGTTATCCCAGCCAATCCCTTCTTTTTTTGGGGGTGGGGGGTTGTTGGAAGCGGAATCTATAGGTCACATATAGTTGCGATGGTCCAAGGTCACATATATGTACAACTGCACATGTTATCTGTGTGTGTGTGTGTGTGTGTGTGTGTGTGTGTCAGAGAGAGAGAGAGAGAGAGAGAGAGAGAGAGAGAGAGAGAGAGAGAGAGGGAGAGAAGGTAGAAAAAACTAGATAGAATGCACATTCGAGAAGGTCATGGTGTGTGTTTCTTTTAAAAAAAATATTTTTTATTGATTTTTTTCAGAGAGGAAGGGAGAGGGATAAGAGAGCTAGAAACACCGACGAGAGAGAAACATCGACCAGCTGCCTCCTGCACACTCCCTATGTACATGCCCTTGACTGGAATCAAACCCGGGACCCTTTAGTCCGCAGACTGACGCTCTATCCACTGAGCTGGTGTTGTTTCTTAACAAACTAGATAATATATGCAGTTGTGGATATATATATCTGACCTTGTCTCCTGAAAGTGGAGTTATCAATAATATGTTTAGCCCTGGCTGGTGTGGCCCAGTGGATAGAGCATCGGGCTGCAGGCTGAAGGGTCCCAGGTTTGACTCCCGGTGAGGGCACATGCCCAGGTTGCATGCTTGATCCCCAGAATGGGGCGTGCTGGAGGCAGCCGATCGATGTTTCCCTCTCTCCCTTCCTCTCTGAAATCAGTAAGAATTTTTTATTTTATTTTTTTCAAACAAGAAGGAAGTGAGGCGGGGGGAGGAGGAGGCGGAGGAGGGAGGACGAGGCCGGCGAGGCTCCGGGCCCTCATTCACACCCCCCCCCCCCCCCCCCCGCGTCCTTGGCAGGCATCACCACCGTCCTCACCATGACCACCATCAACACGCACCTCCGCGAGACGCTGCCCAAGATCCCCTACGTCAAAGCCATCGACATGTACCTCATGGGCTGCTTCGTCTTTGTGTTCCTGGCCCTGCTGGAGTACGCCTTCGTCAACTACATCTTCTTTGGCCGTGGCCCGCAGAGGCAGAAGAAGCTGGCCGAGCGGACGGCCAAGGCCAAGCACGACCGGGCGAGGAGCGAGGGCAACCGGGTAGGCCCTCCCCCAGCCCCACCCCGGCCCCACCGGCCCCAATCAGCTGAGGTCCAGGGCGGGTGGCGGGGGGACCCTGGACTGGGAGCAGCTGCCTCCCACACGCCCCCCACTGAAGATCCAGCTGCACCCTGGGCTTGTGCCCTGACAGGGAATTGAACCGTGACCGCCTGGGTCATAGGTTGGCGCTCACCCCTGCCTGACCTGTGGGGCCTGTGCCAGGCGGGTCTGCGCTCCCGGCCGCTGCCCTGAGACGGCACAGATGCGCCTGTTGTCCCCATAACCTACGGGACCGGACTGGGTCGGGGTTTGCGTCTGGAGACCAGGGCTCCCCGCCGGTGCCCGCAGGCCGTCTGACGTGCGCCTCCCCCTCCCTCCCCCCAGGTGGACGCCCACGGCAACATCCTGCTCTCGGCGCTGGAGGTGCACAATGAGATGAACGAGGTGGCGGGCGGCCTCGGCGTCGGCGGGGACGCCCGGAACTCGGCGGCCGCCCTGTCCTTCGACAGCTCAGGGATCCAGTACCGCAAGCAGAGCGCGCCCCGGGGCGTGGAGGGGCCCGGCCGGCACCTGGGGGACCGCGGCCTCCCCCACAAGAAGGCCCACCTGCGCCGCCGCTCCTCCCAGCTCAAGATCAAGATCCCCGACCTGACCGACGTGAACGCCATCGACCGGTGGTCCCGCATCGTCTTCCCCTTCACCTTCTCGCTCTTCAACCTGGTCTACTGGCTCTACTACGTCAACTGAGCGCCCGCCGGGGTCCCCCTCCCCCCCGGGCCCCAGGCTCCCCCTCAGAGACATCGTGAAACAAAACAGCATTGAGTGGAACGCTCCTCTGCCTGTCGAGTCTTTTCTACCTGCACACGCACACACACGCGCACACACACGCAGACGACACGCACACACACACACACACATGCAGTTTTATATATATATATATATATATATATATATATATATATATAAAACCTTTCTCGGCATATATATATAATGAGACACACGTGTCTCTTCGGACGTACGTGTCTATGTCTCCCACGCGGGAGACACGTACACGCACACGGACAAACTCCACGCGGGATGCACGTTCGAGAAGGCCGAGGCGGCGGCGTGCGTGTCACCAGCCAGAGGGACGAGTGTTGTCTGACTGCCGTGCCCAAGAGTGAGGGCGGGCCCCCGTGCTGTCACCCCCTGCCCGTGTCTCTCGTGACCCTCGGGTTCGAGAAACCTACACACAAACGCTCCAGCTGCGGGGGGGCCCGGGCAGCGCCCGAGGACTCGGCGTGGCTCCGGCAGCGCTGACCGTGGCCCGGGCCAAGGCGGTCGGTGTCTGTGGCTGGACGTGTGCGTTCCCCGTGCCCGTGTTGTGGACGAGGCGGGCTCGCACGCCTGCCGTCGGACACGCGGGCGGACGGGCCCCATGCCAGCACCGGGACCTCCCTCTCCGGGGACACCGTTCGGACTGGAAAGATGGACGGACAGCTGCTCCTCGTCCAGGACTCTGCTGCTCGCTCGGAGGGACTAGCTTGTGGGACTCGGTGGCGACGGACAGTCCTCGGACACTCCCCCCCCAGCCCCCCTCGGCCCCCCGCGCCCCGTCTCTGGATCTCCGGGCCTGACCCGTCCGGGGAAGTGTGGCTGCCTCGGGACCTCTGTTCCTCCAAAGGTAAAGCCCCCCGGCCGGCGGGCGCCCCCCGTCCCGCGGGTCCGCGTGTGTCGGTGCCGGTTGTACCCGTGTAACGTGCATCTCTCTGTAGAGTTTCCCGGTTCCGTGTTCTGTGCTTGCTACCGCGGCAGCATGCCGTGTCGTGCCCTCTCCACCACGATGCACTGCTTTCCTTCCCCCAGACTGTACGAGGGGAGCTCACACGCCCTGCCGTCCGGCGTCAGACACCCAGACGCGCCCTCACGCCTTCCTCCCCGCCTCTGACACCCGTCACCCAGCACACCCGACCCCCGGCTGGCCCGGCGTCCGCTGGAGGCCAAGGAGAGTCCCCGGTCCCGCACACACACGCACATACACACGCGCGCACACACACACACCTCCCTCTCTCCATCAGATCCACAGCCTCATCCGTATCTGGGACTTTTTAAAAAGTGCATGGACACGTGACCAGGTGCACCGGTTTCATAGACGCGACCTTAACTTCCTACTTAGATGAGATCTTTCTAAAGAAAAAACAAAGAGATGATATATTTTTTGTAAACAACCTTTCTATCACAGGCTCTGTAGACGGGAAGGACGGCCGCAGGCACACAGATGTCACAGGGAAGGTAGGCATTTGGAGAAGAAAGGGGGAGAGAGAGAGAGAGAGAGAGAGAGAGAGAGAGAGAGAGAGAGAGAGAGAAAAGAAAGGCAGACAAGTCAGTCAAAAGAACCGCCAAATTGAGACTTTTATCCCCAAATGCCACTCAGGCCTCGCCCACTCTGTCCTGCCCCAGGACCAGTGCCAGAAGCAGGACCACTGTTTGTGCAGCCCTTTCCCCTCCTTCATCCCTCCCCTCCCTCCACAACTTTCCCCAGACCCTGTGCCCGGTGATGTTTCTCTCGAGGGACTCGCCAGTGACTTATTTTAATTTTTATTGATGTCAGAGAGGAAGGGAGAGGGAGAAACATCCGTGATGAGAGAGAATCATGGATCGGCTGCCTCCTGCACGCCCCACACTGGGGATCGAGCCCGCAACCCGGGCCTGTGCCCCGACCGGGAATCGAACCTGTGACCTCCTGGTTCACAGGCTGAAGCTCAACTACTGAGCCACGCCGGTCAGACTGGTACCACTGTTCTCGGTTCACACAGAGGGACCACTTTCCAAGCGGTGTAGGGTGTGGGCGCTCATCTTGAGCCAATCGTCACTAGATTTTATTTTTTCTTTTAATATATTTATACTGATTTCAGAGAGGGAAGGAGAGGGAGCGAGAGAGAGAAACATCCATGATGAGAGAGAATCATGAATTGGCTGCCTCCTGTTCACCCCACACTGGGGATCCAGCCCACAACCTGGGCCTGTGCCCTGACCGGGAATCGAGCCTGTGACCTCCTGGTTCACAGGTTGGGGCTCAACCACTGAGCCCCATCGGCTGGGCCAGCCTTTAACCTGGGGGCGTCTCGAAAGGCTCAGAACCCACTGTCCACAGAGTCTCACCCTAGAGGCAAGGAACCCCCCCTCCCTCCTCCATTCCTCCCCTCCCTCCGCCTCTCCCCCCACATCCTGCTCCCCAGGCGGGGTCCCCCGTTTACTTCTTGGCCTGTGGCTGCTCTGGGGCAGTGTTTTCCCCCAGGGGTAACATTGGGGAGGGGAGAGGGCTTAGATGTTGAACAGATCGGGGAGGAGAAACCTAGTTAAGTGGCCTTATCGTTGTTGACACGTCCTAGAAACAGACCTTTCCAGACTTTATCCCTTTCTGCATCCAGTCATTCAAGGAGGGAGCTCCCCACCCCCCCACAAGGGGAGGGACCCCCTCCCCCCAAAAAACCCATGCAAGTGAATGCGGACAAAGACCCAGTTGTACAATGGACACAGCTATTCAGAACGATGACATTCATCCTTTCTGGCAGAGCAGCGACTCAAAAAACACACCTTGGATGCGTTAGTCGAGGAATCCAAATACCCAAGCCAGAGGCCCCTCATACCCCCTACCCCCTGCCCCGCCCCGGGGCTCAGAAGACCGACTGTCGGCTTCCCAAGGTTTTTTCTGGATCTAAATTTGCATGGTTATCATCCTAGTAGCTTTTGAGCTTTTTTATATGCTTTTGGCACCAAGACGGGGTGGGGGACGGGGACCCACAACTTTATAGACACTGCGATGAAGTCAACATAATAGCTCGAACTATAAATAGTGTTTATAACTACACACGGACACACACACACATGCACACACAGATACATACATATATTCTGTAAAAAACAACACAAAAAACAACAGCCAACAACACACACACACACACACACACACACACGCACACACAACTTTCTAAGACCCTTGGGTATGTGTTTGCTTTACTCCATTTTCGGAAGAAAACGCGTTTTCTTCGAATCCGGTTATTTTATAGCTTCTCCATTTTGTAAATGTGGAAGGACTGATGTTTATGCACCCCCCCCCCCAGCCCCCATCCCCCCCAAGACGCAGGGCCCCGGCCGCGGCAGCGGGAGGGGGTGGCCGGGTCGGCCGGCGGGTCGGGGTTCTCTGTCACGCCGACCCCCTCGTCCCCACGCGGTCGACCGGTTGCCCCGAACCCGGACCTTGGACGTGTACCCGCCGGGCGGCTGTCCCCCCCCTCACCCCCTCACGCCCAGACCTCTCGAGCGCGGAGAGACGCGTTGAATTTGGAATATCATTGCTATTTCTTTCTCCACCACTGAATGGAATAAAAAAAAGTTAATTTTTCCCAAGTGGTCCTGTCTTTCCCGAAGGGCCTCCGAGGGGCTCAGCGTGTACAGACGGGGCTCATTATGTCCGCGGCACTCGAGACGGCTCGAGGGCCCGGCCCCGTCACGCCCCGCGCACAGGGATGGACAGCACTCGAGTCCTCGGTGAAAAATAGTGTTTGTGACACGCGCCCGCCGACCCCCTCCCCCCATCCACTCCCCGGCTCTGCAGAGGAGCCTCTGTCTATACTGTGAGCCACTCGCCATCCCTCTCCTCCCGGAACGGGCTGGAGAACATGTCCTGGGGACACAGTGCGCCTGCCGTAGCTTCTGAAATGTGTTCATTGATTTCAGGGAGGGGAAGGGAGAAGGAGAGGGGGACAGAGATAGCCGCGATGAGAGAATCAGGGACCGGCCGCCTCCCGAGCCAGGAATCGAACCCTCACCTCCCAGTTCCTGGGTCGACGCTCAGCCACGGGGCCACGCCGGCCGGGCGGTAGCATGTGTGTCACGCCAGCACCCAGAACCCCCTCGACACGACCAGTGCTTCCCACGGAAGGTGCTCCTCCCCTGCCCGGCTGGGGAATTATTTCCATCTAGGGCTGACGCCAGGTGGGGTTGGCACTGGTTTTACGGGGGACGGGGACCTCCCAGCTGGAGAATTTCCTGCTCAGCGCCTGGGAGACCACCTCCTGGGTGTCCTTCATGGGGGGAAGGGGGTTGGGGTCATCATTTGACATGAAAACAACAACCCACCACCCGACAGCAAAGCTGAGAGAGAGGTGCCATCTGACACGTGTGGGCAAGCGAATCCCAGTGAGGAGACGAGAAGGAAGGGGCTCAATGTCAAGGCTGAATAGACTGTTCCTCCCGGGGGCCCCCATGTCCCCAAGCTTGGCCCAGGTGGGCGTTTCAGGACCACCCGGGGCTCCTCATGGTTCCCTCCAATAGGAGAGGCCGGTGGTTCCCGGCGTGGGGCACATGCCCGCAGGGGGGCAGTTTGATGTGTAAGGGGGGCAGTTGGAGAAGGCGGTATTCAGCTTTGCATGCCTTAGGGTTTGAGGGGCCTTGTGGACAGTCTATACATGTATATGGTGACCTATTGATGCATCTCAGTTTTCTGTGATATGTTTTGAGACTTTGCTATTTTTTCATATCATTTCACACTATTATTATTATTATTAAAAATTTCTTTTTAAAAAAATATATTTTTTGGTCTTTTACAGAGAGGAAGGGAGAGGGACAGAGAGTCAGAAACATTGATGAGAGTGAAACATCAAATATCAATCAGCTGCCTCCTGCACACTCCCTATTGGGGATGTGCCCAAAACCAAGGTACATGCCCTTGTCCTCAATCAAACCCAGGACCCTTCAGTTCGCAGGCCGACTGATGCTCTATCCGCTGAGCCAGACAGGTGAGGGTGGTGGGGACCTCCTTGTCACCCAGTCGGAAGAAGTGGATTCAGCCCCAGCCGGTCTGGCTCGGTGGGTAGAGCGCCGGCCTGTGGATTGAAGGGTCCCGGGTTCGATTCCCAGTAGGGACACATGCCCGGGGTTTCAGGCTCAGTCCCCAGCGGATGGAGGGGCATGCAGGAGGCAGCCGATCCATGATTCTCGCTCCTCACGGATGTTCCTAATTCTCTCTCCCTCTTCCTTCCTCTCTGAGATCAATAAAAAACATATTTGAAAAACGAATACATAACATACGTCTAAAACAATAAAACTTAAAAGAAGAAGGAAAAAAAAAGAGAGAGAGAGAGAGAGATGGAGGGCTGATTGTACGGAGCTGGTCCTAGGACCGGTTGATTTTTTTTTTCTTTCCTTTCTGCAATAACATGGAAGCGAGGCGTTGGAACACGACGCACGCCTGATGAATATTAAAAGGATTAAAACCTGAGCTTTAACCGCGCCGCCCCTGCTGTCCACGGCCCCAGGCAATTTCCCTGTCACTCCAGCCCACTCTGCCTAATGCCGAGACTCAAGTGGATGTAATGGCCCGCACACTGACAATCACAGGGAACTCTGCCGCTCCCGGGCCTCAGATCCAATCGGCAAAGTCATTAGAGAAATGTGCCTTCCTCAGGCATCGGACTCAATAACCGGCATTATCGGAGAGATGGTGACATTATTTATGGCTCCCAAGTTGCTGTCCGCCATGGGAATAACAATACGCGCGCTGGCAATGAAAATGAGAAAGACATTCCATTAAAAACCGAGAGGGGGATTTGGGGGAGTTGGGGGTGGGGTGGGGTGGAGGGGCGCATTAGGTTCTTTAAAAAAAAAAAAAAAAAAAAAAAAAAAATATATATATATATATATATATATATATATTATTGATTTTTTTTTTTTTACAGAGAGAAAGGGAGAGGGAGGGAGAGTTAGAAACATCGATATTAGAGAGAGACACATCCATCAGCTGCCTCCTGCACACCCCCCACCGGGGATGAGCCCGCAACCAAGGTACATGCCCTTGACCGGAATCGAACTTGGGACCCTTCAGTCCGCAGGCCAACGCTCTATTCACGGAGCCACACCAGTGAGGGCAGGTTCTTTTTTTTTTGTAATTGAAGAAAAAAAAAATTTTTCCCCCCAGTTACAGTGTCCATTCCATATAATCTTATATTTGGTTGTGGGACCCCTTTCATCTGAATTGTTTCTCATGTAGTGTCTCCGGACCGGCAGGGAGAAACACGGGGTGGGATATCCCTCGCATGAACGGCCAGGGTGTCCGGGGAACCCATCGGGGTACCGTCAGGGACCACACCACGGGGAGACACGGAACCCCGCTCTCCTGAAGGCCCGCCCTCCCCAGGCCCTCCGCGTCGAAGGCGCAGCGATAAACCCGGGCGGGAGACGCATTTAACATTCCGGAGTGGTCCGCAGTTCACAAGACAGAACGGTGCTCATGTATTTATTTATTAATGCGCCTCATTAGACTTGCATGTCTAGCTACACGCCCGACATTTATAATGCGTTTTAAACCCTCACCTGAGGATCGGCTTGCTGGTTTCATCTTTTAAACATTTTTTATATGTTTTTATTGGTTTTTGAGAGAGAGAGGGGGGAGGTGGGGGAAGGGAGAAGGAGAGAAAGACAGAAGCATCCGTGACAAGAGAGAAGCCCTCGTCGGCAGCCTCCTGCATTCACCACCTTAGGGATGGAGCCCACAACCCGGGATGTGCCCCGACCCGTGACCTTTCTGTGCCCAACCAATAGAGCCATGTAAGCCAGGGATGCCTATAGATTTTAGAGAGAGGAGACAGGGGGGGGGGAGAGAGAGAGAGAGAGAGAGAGAGAGAGAGAGAGAGAGAGAGAGAGGGAGAGCCAGTCAGTGGCCGCCTGCATTGCTCCTACTGGAGACTGAGCCCCCAACCCCGACAGGGATTCGCTCCAGTGACCTGTTGGTTCTTGAGTTGCCGCTCAACCACTGAGCCACCCCCCGCACTGGGCTCCTTGCTCCTTAGAAGCCCAAAGGAGTGGTTGTGATAGAACACCCCCATTTCTGCAACCCCAGAACCAGATGGCCGGTGGAGTCGGCCTAACATGGGCACTCAGAACAACTACCTGAACCTCACTGTGTCCCTCGTCCACCTCACCCCTGGGTTACACGGTGGGCATGACTTCCTCTGTGGGTGCCGGGGTCCGAAACTCACCAAGACCATCTTCTCAGTCTTTTTCTCCCAGAAAAATGTCATGGGAAGTGTTTTGTTTTGTTTTTAAAACAAAAGGGAGAGAGAGAGAGAGAGAGAGAGAGAGAGAGAGAGAGAGAGAGAGAGAGAGAGAGAGAGAGAGAGAGAGAGAAATATCCATGATGAGAGAGACTCATGGATCGGCTGCCTCCTGCAGGCCCTCCTCCCGCCTGGGCACGTCCTGGTTCCTTAGGCGACACTCACCCACCGAGCCACCCGGGCCCGGCCACCCCCTCCCGTTCCCTCCCCCACCTCCTGTGCCAGTGCTGCCATCAGCGGTGGTGGGAATCGGTCTGAATCAGGGGCAGGTGCCCGCGCGGCACGCAGGTCCTCTCGGTGAGCACGCAGGGAGTGCTTCGCCCGCTGGATAGTCAATTATTCATCGCGGGGCAAGGGTGGGGAGCGCAGGGCCCCGCTGTAGGGCCCCGTGGTAGGTCCCGTTGTCATGGAGACGGCTTGCTAGGCTTACACGGACCCCCGGCTCCCAGGGTTGGCAGGGGGAGCGGATGGGCGGGAACTCGCTGGTCCCGACAGGCCTGGGGGAGGCTGGCAGTGCCCGGAGGGTGGGCGGGGGAGCTCTGTGCCCGCCTTGAGGTGCGCTCCGGAAACACCCAAAAGGCCATTGTGGGCCCTGGCCTCGCAGCTCCGTCGGTTAGAGCCTCATCCTGATTCGCCGAGGCTGCGGGTTCGAGCCTCGGTCGGGTCAGGGTGTCCACAAGAATCAGCCGGTGACCCCTGGCAGGTGTGGCTCCGTGGAGAGAGCACCAGCCTTCGGACTGCAGGGTCCCGGGTTCGATTCCAGGAAAGGGCACGTGCCTCCGTTGCATGCACTTCAGCTGCAGGCTCTACCCACAGCCCTGCTGCAGGGTGTGCAAGGGGCAACCTGTCTCTGTGTCTCTCTCACATCGATGTTTCTCTTTGTCTATCTCTCCCCGTCCTTGTCCCTCTCTCTAAAAACCTATGGGGGAAAAAAATATCCCTGGGTGAGAATTAAAACAACAACAGAATCAACCAATGACCCACAGGCCAGTGTGCCCGGCGGTTAGAGCATCACTGAAATGTGAAGGATTTGATTCCCAGTCGAGGGCACACACCTGGGGTGCAGGTCCCTCCATGTCCCTGGTCAGAGGCACTCATCGATGTGTCTCACTTCTATGGTAGATCCAGTTTGCATTCCGTTCTATAGAGACCAGGCTGTATCCAACCCATTTTTTTTTTCCTTCCTGGTACCACCAACGCTTCAGTCTATCCTTCCTGCTCCGTATTTGCAGCGGTCCTTGTAAATGACTTTCTCCAGGGGCCCTTACCTGGCTACTATGATCGCCCCTCCAGCCACTGTCACCCGCTCTGTGCTGGGGCTCAGTCTCCAACAAGGGTCCAGCCCCCCCCCAGTTCTGCAGCCCCCCAAGGGGGTGGGGAAATCAGCCCCAGGGACCTGCTTTTCTGTTAACATCTACCACAGAGCTGGGTGGTGAGGGGGCGGCGGGGACCGCGTCCACGTTTGCGTTTATCGAACCCCTGGAGCACGGTGCCTTCAGCGTCCGCCTTCTCTGCAGCCCCCGCTTGGCCTGAGCAACTTGTTAAAAATGCTCAGTCCGTCCCACGGGCGCCCGGGGTCGGCCGGCCTGCTGGTTGCTGACCTTTCACAGATTCCGCGCTAATTGTTTCCTCGGAGACCGCATCTCTCTCCTTCGGATCAAATGAAAAAAGGAGTTCTTCATTTGAAGTTTTTCAGCCTTTTTTTTCCTTTTTTTTTTTTTTTCCTCCTTGTCCCACGGTGGGAGCAATAACACCATTTCCAGCTCCTTGCATCATCCACCTCCACACGGAGACGGGAAAATGCAGGATGTCCTTTCAGACAGCAGGTCGGCCATCCAGGGTGTGCCAAGGATAACCTGTTCAATGCCCCTGCACCTCGGCTGGTCCGAGGAGAACAAAATATTTACCGGGTCAAGGGCGCTCGCGTCCTCCCCCAGTTCATCTCACGCCAAATATTAGATTTAAAAAAAAAATCCCCCCCCCCCCCCCACGTTATTGCTGACACACACACAGCCCGCCGCGTACAATCAGAAATACCGCGGGCTCGTCCTCCGAGGAGCTTTCGGTTGCATTTTCCAAATTCATTGATCACGGCGTGGCAGACGCCGAAGGCACCGTGCTCCGGGGGCTTGATAAACGCAAACATGGAAGCCGTCCCCGCCGCCCCCGCCCCCAGCTCTATGGTAGATGTTGAGTTAATAGAAAAGCAGGTCCCTGGGGCTGATTTTGGAATTATGATCTTCACTAGAGGCCGGGGACTTTAAAAATGTGCTGATTTTTACCCCCAGACGCAGCAGCTTCGTGTCCAGAATGAATGACTGGGTTTTGTTTTTTGTTTTGTGTGTGTATGTGTGTGCTTTTTTAAAAAAACTTCTTTGGGGAAGAAAACATTATAGACTAGTGTCTATAATGAGAGAGACAGAGAGAGGGAGCAAGAGAGAAACATCAATTGGCAATAGATCAATCTGCTACCCGTGCCAATGTCTAAACTTTGCCAACACCTCATAATCTAGACTTTTTCCCCCCTCAACCTGGCCATGATCCTCAGAATATACTGTCTGTCTGTGAGATGGTGAGGGTTTTTTTTTTTTTTTTTGTGTGTGTGTTTTAATGGAATTGCAGCTTTTCGTAGAGAGTGAATGCATATTCATAACCACTGGGGACCTGGTACCCAGTGAGGAGACAATTACTCAGAGAGTCCTTCCTGAGGCACGTCAGGGGGATGGATGGGAGCGCTGAGGCCACTGCTATTTTAAGAGCTTGGGCTGCTGGGGGCTGGGACAGCATAGAAGGAGCGCCGCTAGATGAGGCCGAGGATGGCGAGGGGGAAAGACGACCCTCACGGGACTGGCAAGAAGGAAGAGGAAGAATGAATGCGGAGCATGGGGCACGTCCTCTTTCTAAAATACCAACTAAATCCTGTATGTTCTTCCAGATCTGGAAGAAAGGCTCAGAGTGTGTTTAAAAAGCTGGTGTTGGTGCTCCTTCTTTCCTTGTTCTTCTTTTAAAAAAAAATATATTTTATTGATTTTTTTACATAGAGAGCCAGAAACATCAATGAGAGAGAAACATCCATCAGCTGCCTCCTGCACACCCCCTATTTGGGATGTGCCAGCAACCGAAGTACATGCCCTTGACCGGAATTGAACCTGGGACCCTTCAGTCTGCAGGCCAATGCTCTATCCACTGAACCACGCCAGCTGGGCTGAGAAAATTTTTTTTTTTCTTCTAAATCCTCATCCAAGAATATGCTTTTATTGATTTTCAGAGAGACAGGAAAGGGGGGGAGAGAGAAACATCAATGAGAGAATCGCTGCTTGGTTATCTCCCACAGAGATCAATAGATCGAACCCGCAACCCAGGTGTGTGCCCTGACCAGGAGTCAAACAGGCCACCTTTTGGTGTAGGGGAGCTGGTCCAAACTACTGAGCTACTGGCCAGGACAAGACTGGGAAAGCCTTCCTTCCTTTTCCTTTCTTTGTCCCTCCCCCTTTCTGTCTGTCTGTCTTTGATTATTGGGTGTTTATAGCTGACAGTTGTTTTGTTTTTTATGTGGAATACGTTCTCTCGGCTTGATATCCCCAAGCTGTTACCCAAACTCGCTCTGGACCCCCGAGGGAGGACCTGGGTCCCAGGGGGAGGCCTCAGAACGCCAATCCCATCCGCACCTCCGATGCCATCTGCCCGGGAAATGGCAAATGCCCGCCCTCGGGAAAATGCCAACGAAAGCCCTGTGAGTCCTCCCTCCAGCGGAGTCCCCTGGGGTGGAGGCAGCCAGAGGCACTGCGCTGCCTGCAGCGGTTACAGACACCCCCGGGCCCTGGCGGGCGGCGGGCTCCGAGACCAGAGCACTGGCTGGGTCCGATTCCCGCCAAGGGCATGTTCAGACAGAAAGGAGGGCCAGGAGGCAACCGGTCGACGTGTCTCTCTCACATCCGTGTCTCTCTCGGTCTCCCCCTCTCCCTTCCGTTCTCTCTGAAAACCAGTGGGAAAATATCCTCGGGGGAGGATTTAAAAAAGAAAAGAAAATGCAATTCCTGGCTCACGCGCTGCCAGGCACTGATGTTTCGGGAGACGGTTCCCTGACGGGACTGCTGACGGGACACCTCCCGGGAGCTGGCCGCAGTGCTGACGAGGGCAGGCGGTGCTGGTTCTGCTTGTCAGACTCCAGAGCTGGATCCAAGGAAAGGCAGGAGCCCGGCCCACGAGGCTCCGTGGCTGAGTGTAGACCTAGGACCCAGGAGGTCATGATTCGATTCCCGGTCAAGGGCACACACCCCTGTTGTAGGCTCGATCCCCAGTGCGGGGTGTGCAGGAGGCAGCCGATCCGTGACTCTCTCTCATCACGGATGTTTCTCTCTCTCTACCTCTCCCTTCCTCTCCGACATCAATAAAAATATATTTTAAAATAACCCGAGTCCAACAATAGTGTTGAATAAACAACAGCAACAAACCGACAAAGTGCACGATGAAAGGAAAGGAAGGAGAGCTCTGACGCGGATTGGCGGTGACCTTCAGAACGTGCTGAGCCCGGAGAGCAGGGCCCAGAGCGCGCACATACTGTCCCTCTGGGTACAAAGAAGCTTCTTGCCATCTTGGCAGAACGTACACGTTATGTAACGCTTGTTTGTGGGTTTGCACAGGTGGAGGCTGCCCAGAGCAGAGGTTTTCCAACTTGTTTTCTTATTTGGTTTCTAGCTCTGGCCCAGTGCTGATTCTTGCCTTAAATATAAATATAAATATAAATATATATATATATATATATATATATATATATATATATATATATATTACTGATTTCAGAGAGGAAGGGAGAGGAAGAGAGAGAGAAACTTCAATGATGAGAGCATCTGCCCGAAGCTAATTCCAGCATGTCAGCAGGGCTTGCTGGGATGGCTCCAAAGCATATCCCAAAGACCTGTACAGGACATTCCCCCAGACCTAAAGATTGTAATGTTATCGTTCGCTGCCAGAGGGCTCAGGGCGTCTTAGATCTGCCCGTTAGAGCCTCCCTTTGGCCAAACACCTGAACAGCTGCAGGCTATTCCCCAAACTGACCATGCCGCCCGTAAACCTTACCCTTTGAAGGGCATTATCTCCACCTTGCCTTAGGACAAACTGTGTTAATAAATAGCACCGGGTCCTGAGTCAAAGGGTAGTCTACAACCCGGGCCTGTGCCCCGACCAGGAATCAAACCGTGACCTCCTGGCTCCTCGGTCGACCCTCGTCCACGGAGCCACACCGGCCGGCGGCTCTGCGACGCCCTTTCAGCACAGGGCTGTGACGTGCAGGCGGCACGGGGTCCTGCTGACAGCCCAGGGGAGGGAGCTCACCGACGAGAGCTCCCTCGTTTTAGGAAGACGTGTCTAGCTGTTTTGCGTAAGATTTGTTGGCTGCAAATTCGAGACCACTGAGGAAGCGATTGGAAAAAATAAAAAAGGAATATGTGCGCAATGAAGACATCAGAAGCACGACTGGGGCCAGGGGGGGGGGGATTCCAAAACCTAAAAGCACTCGGGCTCCCCCACGCAGGCGTGACGCCCGCACGCGCACGGGGAGGCAGCCGGCATGTAATTGCTTCTTGGGCTCCATTGTTGCCGCGGATCAGGATGGCGGTGGCGTGTGAGCACGCTTCCCGCAGGACAGAGGCAGCTGCCGCTTTGGTGACGACGACGAGGCCCCGTTTCCACAGAGTAAACGGATTCCCTTCCCGCAGACGAGAGGAGAGGGGGGAGGTGGCGGGCCCATCGGGGGTGGGGGGGGGAGGCCCCGGGGCAGCCAGGACGCCGATGGGCCTGGATCTCCAGCTTGTCCGAAAGGGACAGAGATGGGTGATGGAGGCCACGGGGTGATCGCACTGGTTACAAATAGTGTTTATTGGTTTTTGAGAGAGAGAGAGAGGGAGGGAGGGAGGAAGGACACACAGAGAGAGAAACATGAATGAGAGAGAACATCATCGATGGGCCGCCTCCTGCACGCCCCACACTGGGGATGGAGCCCGTAACTCGGTCCTGTGCCCCAACTGGGAATCCAACTGTGACCTCCTGGTTCCTGGATCGATGCTCAACTACTGAGCCACACCGGTAGGACCAGATTGGTCTCTCTTAGCTTTAATCCTTGGAACTCTTTTTTTTTTTTTGAGTCTTTAAAAATATGTTTTTATTGATTGTTGTAAGAGAGAGAGAGGAAGGGAGAGGAGAGAGAGAGAGAGGTAAACATCCATCGGCCCCAACCCGGGCATGTGCCCTGACGGAGAATCCAACTGTGACCTCCTGCTTCCCGGGCCAACGCTCAATCGCCGAGCCACACCAGCAGCGCGGACTTTTTCTGAGGTGGCTGCTGCTCAGATGAGAAATGTTGGTGTTTCGATGATAATCTGCCCCGTAGGCTGAAAACTGTCGCCATCAGCTTTAGGAAATGCCAGTTTTCTTGGGGTCCCTTTAAATGGCGGGCTTGCCGGTCGGCCAGAAGGATGCTTGGTGGAAGTGGATAGATGACATCAAACGCGGGTAAATGATATTAGAAGGGAAGGGTTTCAGTGGCTCTCAGCCATCCTCGACAATGACAGAGACGATACCTCACCCTCGAGTCTCCCTTCTCAACACTCACACGTAAACTGCTGTGTTTACTCTGTTACCGGAACCTGCCGATTGCGGGCCGGTGGATTTTTATTATTTCTTTAAACGCGCAAGTGTATCTAAAGATCAATTTCTTTGTCACGAAGGGAAAAAAAAACAAAAAAACACATCGATATCGTGTGACGAGGCCGAGGCTGCCCCGAGCGGACTTGACCGCCAGCTAATTGCCGTCTCAACAAATTTCTGACAGAAATCCACTCAACGTGAACGTTGGGTCCCCTGCGATTCCCGGGGCTGCTTGAAAGATTCAATTTATGAGCAACCTGCACAGCAATTTCCGGAGAAAATGCGATATTTCCTGGAGGATTAAAACGTTGTTTTAAACAGAGACGGAAATTGGCGCGGCGCGGCTGGGCCCCGCAGGAGGCGGAGGGCGGGACCTGCAGGGAGGGTCGTCCCCCCTTTGGGCATCGTGGGAGCCGGAGCCGGGCGTTCCGTGAGATCGCCCTCCCCGAGGCGGCGCGAGGCCTCGGCTCCCCCGTCGTCCTGTTGCTAATTGACTTGGGAAGCGTCGATTGGTGGGGGTCCTCATGCACGCATGCATGCATTCGCTGGGTGACCCGTGTCTGGGCCCCGACTGGGGGTGGAACCGGAAACCTGGACCCTCGATGGGTTGGGACGAATGATGACCCAACCGACCAAGCCCCTGGCCGGTTGTCTCTGCGCCTCGCTGTGCACGATGGCCTGAGCCACCTCCTGGCCGGGGCTGGGGGTCTCTGCTCCCGCTACAGAGCAGGGTCTGGGAGAGCCGCACGTGCAGGAAGACCTTCCGGTGATGATCTCGGGTGGGACCGGGGCTCCCCGCTCCGAGGTGGGCCTGGCCCGTGTCTACACGGTGGCAAAGGTGGTACTGACAGCGCCCACCTGACAACGAAGGGTTAGACTCTCCCGGGAGCCGCTCCTAAAGGAAGGAGCTGAGGGATTCTGAAGAATAATCCGAGGGAAGCCACACACTGTAACGTTAAGTGAGGCCCAGGTGCCTGGCCGGCGTGGTTCCGTGGTTGCCTGTTGACCTAGGAACCAGGAAGTCATAGTTCAAATCCCTGTTAGGGCCGGGGCCCGGGTTGCGGTGGGCTCCATTTCCAATGTGGGGCACGCAGGAGGCAGCCGGTCCCTGATTCTCTCTTCCTTCCTCTCTGACATCAATAAGAACATATTCACCAAAAACAAAAGAAACAACGAGTTTGCGGGGTATTAGAACGTGAGGTCTATTCCCTCAAAGGAGAGGAAGGCTCTGTTACTCCCAGGTTTCTCCTGGGACGGGTGGGAATTCACCAAGCAGACGAAGCAGTGATGTTAGCGTGTAAATCCCTTTGATCTCACATCGAACGTGACCCTCTGCAAGAGGCATAAGGGACCCGGCGAATGGTGCGTTTTCAGCAGCCACTGCTGAGGCCCAGGGAGGCTGTTTGGCACACCTGCCTAATTATCACCGCGAGGATGATTGTGGTAGTGATGGTGGTGATGATGGTGGTGGTGATGATGATGATGATGATGGTGACGGCACCCTGGTGCTTACGAAATG
The DNA here is from genome assembly GCF_014108245.1 of Pipistrellus kuhlii. Lineage (NCBI taxonomy): Eukaryota > Metazoa > Chordata > Mammalia > Chiroptera > Vespertilionidae > Pipistrellus > Pipistrellus kuhlii. The sequence continues at coordinate 69,002 of NW_023425477.1, forward strand.
CTCCTCTAGGCTATGGTTAGGAACACCCCTATTGGTGGATGCTCTCATCCTAGTAAACAGAGTCTCTGGAACCTATCTGTGGTTTGTTTTGTTTTAATGTATCAATATTTGTATTGATTCCAGAGAGAAAAAAAGGAGAGAGACAGAGAGACACCCATGATGAGAGAGCAAGAGAGACAGAGAGAAACACCAATGATGAGAGAGAATCATTGATCTGCCTCCTCCTGCACGCCCCCCACTAAGGATTGAACTCAAAAACCCGGGCATGTGCCCCTCGCTGGGAATCGAACCGTGACCTTCTGGTTCCCAGGTCGACGCTCCCCCCTGAGCCACGCGACCGGGCTGGCTCAGTCTGTTGGGCTTCAACAATCCACTCTGCTCTTCTGGTTGGGCATGCCCGCGCCAGCACCGTCGCTGGTCCCCCGGGGCGGCGGCCCTTCTCGCTGACCTTCTCCCATCTCCCCCGGACGGTGATGCGTGGGGCGGGGGTCTCAGCACCTCGAGGAGGGCGTCCTGCCTGGGCCCACCTGGCTTCGGGAGCTGCGAGGAGGCTCTGGCGGTTTAAAAATACCGTCTCCAGGCAGCCACGGTGACGGATGGCCCTTCCCCCGGTCCGACCGCAGCCGAGGTCTCGGCGGGGGGTGGGGGTGGGGGGCTCGGGAGCTTCGGAGAGCCGATGGTCAACGTCGACGGAGCCCACCCGGGCCGCCCAGGCCAGGGAGCAACCGATGGCGGCACGGGGGGCGGCAGGTCCATCCTATCTAATGAGAACAATGTCCCCTTTTCCATTTTTATTTTATTTCTTTCTTCTTTTTTTTTTTTTAATCCTCACCCAAGGGTATATTTCCATTGGTTTTTAGAGAGAGTGGAAGAGAGAGGGAGAGCCAGAGAAAAACATTGATGTGAGAGGAACACGTTGATTGGTTGCCTCCTGCACATGGGCCAGGGAGGAGCCTGCAACCTAAGTAGATGCCCTTGACCGGGATCGAACCCGGGACCCTTCAGTTCGCAGGCCGACACTCTATCCACTGAGCCCCACTGGCCAGGGCTATTTTATTCTTCAATATATTTATATATGTTATTATTTATAGCATTACAGAGGACTCCCATTGACACCCTCTTCGCCCCCCTCCTCCCTGCCCCTCCCCACCTCCAGGCCTTCCCCAGCCTCTTGCCGGTGCCCATGGGCTGCGCGTGGACCTGTACAAGTTCACTGTTTATCTCCTCGCTGGGTCTTATTTCCTGGATCCATTCCTTCTGTTCTTTAGCTTCTACTTATCCGTGAGATCGTGGGACACTTGTCTTTCTCGGCTTGGCTTACTTCACTGAGCACACTAGTTCCCAGGTCCCTCCACGCCGCCCCAAAATGTCAGAAACCCCTCTTTTTCACAGCTGCATAGTATTCCGTGGTATGAATGTCCCACCATTTATTTTTTTTTCCCCACCGCCCATCTGCCGATGGACACTGGGCTGTTTCCACACACTCTTCCTGACAGGTGTCTCGGGCTCCTCAGGATGGGCTGTTGGCAGAAGCGGGGTCGCTGGGTCCAAGGGCCGTCCCGTTGTTAATCTGTTCTCCACAGAGGCTGCAGCCGCGAGGGGTCCCCCTGCCCCGCACCCTCGCCAGCGCCTGCCCCGTGTGGACGTGTGGACGTGCCGACGGCAGCCGCGCCGAAGGGGGGTGGGGGGACCCCTCCCCGGACCCTCTGCTGAGGCGTCCCTGCGATGGTCCCTCCGGGGGTTAACGCGGGCCGGCACGGAGCCGTTAAAACAAAACCCGGCGTCACGCGGTGTCCTGCATGTGGTCTTTACCGCGTTTAAACAGCGTGTTTTAACTTTTGAACCTGCTTTTGAATTAAAGAAGAAGAAGAAGAAGAAAAAACCCAAAAAGGCAGCTCGTTGCCGCTGGCCTAATGGATGCGATGACGAGAGGCTGGTTTTATGGCCGGAGAAATGCGTCTGACTCCCCCTTCCATCCGCATCTGGGTTCATTATCTCGCCGACCAGAGCGGGCAGGCGGGGGTCCCCTGTCCCTCGGGATGCTGGGAGTCTGGGGAGCCTTTCCGGGTTTTGTTTTCTTCTTTAGCCCTCGCCAGAGGATAGTTTCCCCGTTGATCCTTAGAGGGAGTGGAAGGGGAGGAGGGGGAGAGACAGAGAGAGAGAGAAACATGAACGTGAGAAGCACATTGACGGGCTGGGCTGGCTGCCTCTTGGTGTGCCTTGTCCAGGGCCGGGGAGGATCCTGCAACCGAGGTGCGTGCCCTTGACCGGGAATGGAACCTGGGACCCTTCAGTCCGCTGGCCGACGCTCCACCCACTGAACCACATCCTGAGGAACTCTCCAATACACACGCCCTGTCCTCTCGTGCGGCCGTGCCTTGGAGTAGAGTCCCTCGGGCACCGAGGCACGGGTGCAACGCTGCCAGCGGGGTGGGGGGCCCACACCACAGACGTGTGGTCTTGGGCGCTGGAGGAGGGGAGCCTGAGGCCCGGTGCCAGCTAACTTGGCTCCCCGCCCCTCACTGTTGTATCGGAACGATGCTCTAACCAATGAGCTACTCGGCCAGGGCCAGATCCAATGCTTCTCTGTCACTGCTGTTACCGCTAAGCGTATCTTCCCTCCCGTTCCCCGAAGCTCTTGCACGGTTGCATAAGAGCTTCGCACACGCCGATGGGTCTCAGTGACAAACGTGTTGCCCCCGCGCTCATCTGCATCCCTCTGATCTCACATCAGACGGAATCCGCGAGAGGAGCCGCACACGCTCTCTACACGTATCGCTTCCGGTCGGATCACAAGTTTGGCGGCGAGAGAGTGTTCTAGAGGGACGCAGGGGGATTTCTTCCCAGCGAGGATGAAATGCCGGGAGAAATCAAAACCCCCCACCCCCACAAGAGCTCCAGGGAGGACACACCCCGCCCCACGCCTACGTCAACGCTCTGGGAACCAAACCCAGCCGTTACACGTGCTTGGAAACACGGAGATGTGTTTGTCCGGTTTAATATTTTCATTAAACACGCATTTTTTTTTTTTTGCCCTGGCTGGTGGTGCTCGGTGGTTAGCATGCAGACCTATGCACTGAAGGGTCCCGGGTTCGAGTCCCCACAGGGGTCCCTTCCTTGGTTGCAGGCTCGTCGGGTGGCCCTGCTGGCGACACCCAGTCGACGTGCCTCTCACATCGATGTTTCTCTCCCCGTCCCTTCCACTCTGGAAAAATCGACGGGAAAAAAATACCCTCCAGTGAGGATTAACCTCCTCCTCTCCCCCAATTCTTCTTTTTTAAATTTAAAAAACAGCGTCCGCGGGTCAGACGGCCTCCGTTTCTGGCTGGCGGCTGCGGGGTGTGGGGCTCGGGACGTGAGGCTCCGGCCTGTCACCGGGTCCGCGTCTGCCCAGCACGGCCTGCCGCCTGGCCTCGGCCCGGGGCCCCGCGGGCGGCCGGGCGCGATCGATGGGCAATCACCGGCGGCCCTCCTGTGGGCGGATGTGAGCGTGAGCGGCATGCTAACGCCGCCTCGGGGAGCGTGGGGAGAGCTTCGTGACCAGACAGCCCCGGCGCCCGGCCCGCCTCGCCCCCGGCCCCTTTGGAGGCCTCGCACCCGCCCCACCCAGGGCCCGGGGGCGCTGCTGAGGTGTCGCCCTCCGAGCGAGCGAGGCTGGGGGCCGAGGGGTCTGGGCTTGCAAATACGGAGATTTTCCTGGGCTTTGGCCCAGGGAGCTCTCCAACACCTTCAGTCGGAGAGTTTATTTATTTATATATTTTTTAAATTGATGTGAGAGAGAGGAAGGAAGAAGGGAGGAGGGGAGGAAGGAGAGAGAGGGGAATTTGTTGTTCTCCTTATTTATGCATTTGGTGGTTGGACCCTGTTTGTGCCCTGCCTGGGAACTGAACCCCCAGCCTTGGTGTGTGGAGATAATACTCCAACCACGCGGCTACCCAGACAGAGCCAGTCTGTTTAATACATGAAGTCTCTCCTGTTCTTGTTCATATAGATATCTTTTTATTGATCTCAGAGAGGAAGGGATGGGGGGAGGGGGGAGGGAAGACAGAGAGAAATATCAGTGATGAGAGAGAATCACAGTCGGCTGCACACCCACACTGGGGATGGAGCCCGCAACCCGGGCATGTGCCATGACTAGGAATGAATCCGTGACCTCCTGGTTCTTAGGTCGGCCCTCAACCACTGAGCCACACCGGCCGGGCTTGTTCTTAAATCTAGCCCCGTTCAGAGCTGTGCTGTCCACCATCCCAGGCTAAATGGGAGTAACTCCCACATTTAAACAGAGAGCCCAACCCCCAGGACCCACCGTCCCTTCGATTCCCCTAAACCAACACCTGCCTGGGCCTCCCACGTCCCCCTCGGGGTCATTGGTGCCACAAAAGGAACGGAGAGGCTGCTGCTGTTTTCCCGGCTTCTCTTTAAGGCCCCCCTCCCTCTCTCCCTTTCGGATTATCTCCTCTCTTTAGGGCGTGCTTTGGGAAAATTAAACTGTGCCTGGGGGGTTCTGGGCACGGCTCTGTGGGAGAAGGGAAACTCACTGTGCATTCGGGGCACAACGAGGAGCTGAAGGCTGTCACACGTGTAATTGTCTCCTAGGAGACCCAAGCATAAATCATCACCATGGAGACCGCTCGAAGCCACGAGCATGGCTAATCCCCTGGGCCTTGTGTGGGGGCAAGAACGGCTGTCAGTGAGAGCGGCGGGGCCTCACAGGCGATGGCCACCCCCACCCCCGCCCCGGGGAGAGAGGTGGGAGGCCGGCCCGGCCCTGCCCAGCAGCCCTGGGGGGAGGTCAGGGGCTGTGCCCCTAATAGGCCTCTTCCCCGGACAAGGACAGGACTGTCCCAGCACCCACAGCTTCCGAGAACAAGATAACGGACACACGGAATAAAATAAATAAAATAAACCCTCCCTTCAGGCTGGAACGGGGGCCGTGGGTTAGGAGCCTGGGGCACAAGGTCTACGCTTTGTTTCATTTATTATTTTTAAAAACATATACTTTTTTAAAATTTTATTTCAGAGAGGAAGGGAGAGGGAGAGACAGAAACGTCAATGGTGAGAGAGAATCATGGACCGGCTGCCTCCTGCACGCCCCCCGCTGGGGATGGAGCCCGAAACCCGGCATGTGCCCTTGACCTGGAATCCAACCTTGGACCCTTCAGTCCGCAGGTTTATGCTCTATCCATTAAGCCAAACTGGCCAGGGCAATAAAAATATATTGGGGGAAAAAAAAAACAAAACACAAAAAACAACCACACAGTTTGATCTGTGGAAGAAACTGGGCCTTGTGCTAACCCGACCAGCTCAGGGAAGGCCTGCGGGGCAGCCTTACAAACTCAGAGACTGGAAGTCACCACAAAGGGTGGTCTGACAGTAACATTTTTTAAAATTAGAAAGCAGTGTATAGGCCCTGACGGTGTGACTCCGTGGATAGAGCGTCTTTTCACAGGCCAGGAGACTGAGGCCCACGGGGGCTAGGCCTCTGGTCCAGAACGACGCAGTCAGCAAGCTGGAGTCTGGGCCCCGCCCTTGGCCACGTGCTGGACGCCAAGACCAGACCTGGCCTGGGCATGGAGCTCGGGGGCGGGGGGAGCCTCTGGGGGGCTCATGGGTGAGGAGGTGAGAGTGATTAGCCGCCGGCAGCTGGCGGAGACCTCTCAGTACATCGGCTCTCCCTGCACAGAGGGGCTTGTCGAGGGAGCCGGCCTGGGGGCGGGAGCGGGGGGCTGGTGCTCAGCCTCCCGGTGAGGAGCAGCCAGCGCCCCACGCCGCCCACACCTCGGCCTCTGAGTCATCGCCGCTGCCGTGCGGGAGCCGAGGTGACGCTGATCCGACCTGACAGCGCGCGCGGTCCGACCTGGGGGCCAGGAATCGTGAGTCACCGCCTTGCTCCCCACACCGGCCACATAATTACTCGGGGGCCGGCCCCCAACGGCCGCCCTGGGCTTCCTGGGCTCAGCCTCCTGCCCGCCTCCACCGAGCTCTAAGGGCTGGGACCCCTCCTGGTGCGTCTGTGTACACTGGGGGCTGCATGGGAGCAGCTCACGGAATAGAACGAGCAAGCGTCAAAGATATTCCTCTCACCCTGGCCAGTTTTGATCCCGGGCCTTTGAACTGAAGGGTCTCAGATTTCTTATGCCTGGTATCAATATTTCTCCCCCCCACCCCCTTCTCTTCCACTCTCTCTAAAAACCGATGGGTAACATATCCTCAGGGGAGGACTGAAAAGAAAGAGAGAAACCCAGCTGGTGTGGCTCGGTGGTTGAGCACAGACCCATCAACCAGGAGGTCACTGCTCTATTCCTGGTCAGGGGCAGGTACCTCGGTTGCAGGCCCATCCCCGGCCCTGGTCAATCAGGGCGCGTGTGGGAGGCCACCCGTTGGTGTGTCTCTCTCGCATGGATGTTCCTCTCCCCGGGTGTCTCTCTCCCTCCCGTCCACTCTCTCTCTCTATAAGAAAAAGCAAGAAAGACGTGAACAATTAATTGTTAGAAGATCTGCTCGGAGCAAGGATGCAGCCGACCACGGCCCACGTGTCCGTGTCTGTTTGCCATCGCCCGTTTCTATTCATAATCGAAGAATGGATGTGTCCCTTTCCCAATGGCTGGGGGGAAAAATGAAAAGAAGGAGGATGCTTTCTGGCAGGTGGAGAGGATCCGACGTTCCAATTTCAAGGTCCATAAATAAAGTTTTATTGGCGCACAGCCACGCGCATTCAGCGGCGCACGGCCCGTGGCCGGCCTGCCGCGCGGGCAGCGCTGGGCGGCGGAGATAAGGCCGAGTGTGCCCCTCCCGAAGCCCAGAGCACTAACGCCGGTGGTTTCGGGGAGGGAGTGAATGCCAGCTCTCGCCCGGAATACATGCTGATGCGGCCCTCGTTGTGTAACACGGCGGCGCCCGGGACACGCAGAGCCCGCCCTGCCAGCCACGCGCGGGCGGCCCGGGAACTTCATTACCGCGGACGCACCGAAGGGGAAGACGTTGACGCTCAGAGGAACTGACTGGTCGGTGATGCGATTTATACCAATATCCACGAGGATAATACGCTGGCATCACATTTGTATGGAAAGTAAGAGGAGCTGAATATACAAAATGATTCTGAATGCTTCTTAATGTGATTTTTTAAAATTGATTTTGCAGAGAGAGGAAGAAAGAGGGAGAGAAACGTCCATCAGCCTGCATTTCTTCCCTCCCCCCTCCCCGATGGAGTAAGCCTGAGCCCGAGGCCCAGGCACGGGCCCTGACTGGGATCGAACCGGTGACCGCTGGGCGCTGGAGGGGACACTCAGCCGGCGCTCACGGTTTGATTTTAAAGCCAAAGGCCACACTGACCAGGATAGGGTGGTGTCGGTGAAATGGCAAACTCGGAGAACGCAGGAGTGCAGGCACCAAGTCCAGATACCCACCCATGTGCTAAGAGCTGGCGACGCCTTTGGACCAAGGGTTAAAAAGTCAGAATTCTCACAAAATGGTCCTGGGACAACTGTACATCACTACGCAGACACCAAACTACACACACACACACACACACACACACACACACACACGGCTAGGAGAAGGAAAAGACAAAACTCCAGCAGGGAGCCATTATTCACAAACACACAGGACACACGTGGATGCAGAAGGTACCGAAGAACTGCCAGGACCACTGAGGAAGCCAACAGCCCTTCACACAGAGCAAAGGAACCGAACAGCCACCTCACCCAAAAGATAGATAGATAGATAGATAGATAGATGATTGACAGATAGATGATAGATAGATGATAGATAGATAATTGATAGATGATAGATGATAGATAGATGATAGATAAATGATAAATAGATGGTTGATAAATATTTAGATAGGTAGGTAGACAATAGATAGATAGATAGATGATAAATGGATGATAGATAAATAAATGATAGATTGATAGATAGATGATAGATAGATAGATAGATAGATAAATATAGATAGATGGATGATAGTCAGGCGGCATGTTAGGTACAAGCAAAAATGTGCACCACCGTTTGTCAGCAGGGAGATGCAAATTAAGTCACCATGAAGTACCACCCTGCACACTAATACGATGGCACACACGTACACACACACATACACATATGAGCCAGCCGGTGGGTGGGAAGAGACGTGTGACCCTTTTGGGGGGAGCAATTTCGGGAAACCCAGTAAGAATGCGGGGACGCTGCTTCTGAGAGCCGTCGGGGGACGCCGCCCTCACAGGTGTCTGCGCTCGCATGTCTTATCGTCGTTACGTCGCTGGAAGAGCAGCCGGCGCAGTTAGCTGGGGAGCCGGGCGGTCCGCAGAGAGCGGGCCAGGGGGGGGAAACATTTACTTCTCAATTTATCCTCCCGTCGACGTTGGAATTGGCGCCATATGCTTGTGTTCCTCTTAGAATCCAGGGCCCCAATCATCGCAGGGGATGCGAACGAGCAGCCAGCGCGGCGGGCGGGCCGGTCCGCGTTTGGGGGGTTCTGCATTCCAAGGGGGCGCGGGGGACCATCTGGGTCCGGCTCCCCACCCCAGGCCACCTGGTGCCCATATGAGTGGACCTGCCCCAAGGAAGCTGTGCCCTGTCTGTCATCCTGCCCCCGCCGGCCCCTCCGGCCCTGGTGCTCCGGAGCCGGAGTCCCTGCGGTGGGAATCAGAGAGTCATACTTCCTCCCCCATGCTTATCGCAGCTGCTGATAACTTTTGGAAGAAAAAAAGGGGAAAAAAAACACACCTTTTTGTTCGGAGTTTGTGGGGGATGAAGTGCCTGATGAAGTGTGAATGACAACATCTCTACCCCCCCCGCCCTCCATGCCCCAGTGTCCGGCCTCACGATGACCCGGTGCTGGGACTGGTGCGGTAGACTTCGGAGCTGGTCTCTGAGACGCCGGTACGCCAACACACCCCTCCAACCCGCCGTCCGTGTGGCAGCACAGAGATGGCTGTGGGCTCCTCCAGGAGCCATCCACGCCTCCTGTCCCCACTAGGCCAGACCTCAGCTCCTTAGGATGGCTCCAGCCTCGTCACTCATCTCCCGAGCCCGTAGCAAACCCCCATCTGTGCAAACCCCCAGCCACAGTGTGCCTTAGGGCAAGGGGCAGTTCTCACCCAATTCCCTTCTTTGTAAAATATAGTTTTGTATTGATTTCAGAGAGGAAGGGAAAGAGAGAGAAAAAAACATCCACGATGAGAATCCTCAATGGGCTCCCTCCTGCACGCCCCCTACTGGGGATGTAGCCGGCAGCCGGTGCTATGCACAGCCCATGGACACGGGCAATAGGGCAGTGAAGATCGACCCTAATGGGTGGGAGGGTAGAGGCTGGGAAGAAGGGCAGCCAGGGGAAGGAAGGCCTATTGCGTGAAACTTCATGCGACGGGCCTCTGGCATAAATATAAGAAAAGACAGAGGTGCCCTTGCTGAGACCACCATTGCACCATGGGGTCTCCTCCATGACGGCGGAGGAAGGCTTGTTTACAGTCTAGGAAACACTCGTCAGATCTCCAGACCGCTCAGACCCGATTTCGGTCACTGAGGCTCTGGGGCGTTCCACGGATCCGACGCGATGAATTCACGTCCGTCCCACCTCCAGGCCGAGCTTCCGCTTGAGGACGATTCTGTGAGGCGAGATCTCACTCAGCTCCCGGTGGGCCCTGGAATAGCTCCCCACGCTCCTCACAGCTCCCTTCTCCAGCAAGTGCCAGCACCTCATTCTAGGTCCGAGGTCGGCACACTCATCCGTCCACAGAGCCAAAGATCAACAGTGCGACGACTGAAATTTCTTTTGAGAGCCAAGTTTTTTAAACGTAAACTTCTTCTGACGCCACTTGTCCCACACAGACTCGCCCAGGCCGCGGTGTTTTGTGGAAGAGCCAACCCCCTCAAGGGGCCAACGAGGCTGGCGAGCTGCAGTCTGCCGACCACTGTTCTAGGAGAACCCTCACCGAGGCCTGGGCATATGCTCACATTCTTCTCAATTAATCTTTCTTAGGAAACAGCAATGCAAATAAGTACATGACCCATCGCTCTTTCTGTAGGAGAAGTGACGTTGTGGCATCCGTTTATGTGAAGTAAGCAGTGTCCACCCTCTTCTCCCTCCTCTCAGGTCAAGCCCCGCAGCTGAGAGTGGACGTACTTGTAGGAATGTAAACATATACTTTCATTGATTTTAGAGAGAGAGAGAGGGAGAGGAGAGGGAGAGAGAAACATCGATGAGAGAGAACCGCTTATCGGAACCCCACGGGCTGTACCGCCAGGAACAACCTCTCAGCATATTCTAAAATGGAATTAAACCACCGGTAGTACGGCACAAGAAATTCTATAGCTGCTCCTCTGTCAGTCATCACAATCAACCATTAGTTTTAACGACTTATTTTCTCTAAACTTTAGTAAAGCAATGAATTAACACACCTGCAACACAATTTCAAACATTTCCAAAAATTACTCTTAAATTTCCTCCTTTGCACTTGAAACGATGTTTACACAAAAGCATCTTCACAAGTAATTTATTCCTTTTAGCTCCTTGTTGGAATACCAGTAAGATATGCATGTTAGCAGTTTAGAGGTGAATTATGGGATGTATTTAAAAAAAATTTTTTTTGCCATGTTTGGATAAAAAAAGATACCTGGGAAATAGTGAAGGAGAAATTACCACCTTAAAAGGAATAAATGACAGACATTACTGTAATCCCCGGGAAGCACGTAACCTCTAATAGAAGTCTAATAGAAGCTGGTATCGTGTGCGAATATTGTGCTGTTCGCTAATTACACGCTGTTATGGAGAAATGTTTTCCGATCCGCAGAGGCAGAGCGGTGCTATATTTATTTTATGGCGTTGGAGATGCCAGTCTATTTATAGGGGGTCCTTAAGGAATGCGTAAATGAGTGTTTCATTCAGTTTTCTGAGCGGGAGACAGTGGGACACAAGGTGAGGCTGTGTAATAGGGCCGAGCTGTGCGGTGACTGCCTCTCCGTTCCTCCATACTCCTGCCGTGGGGCCTTGGCGTGTGCCGTTCCTGGTGCCCCAAGCACTGTCCCCACCAGCCCGCCCGCCCCCCACCAGCCTCTCCCTTTCCTGTGTGCAGGTGTACGCCCCCCACGGGAGAGGTGCAGGCGCTGCTAGCACTGGGGGGGGGGGGGGCCCTCAGGGGGAGCGCTCCGTAACCATGACCCTCCCTCTCTTCCCGCAGCACCCCATTTGTACGGTAAATACGTCCTGGTTTTGTATCACGGTGCCCCCTGGGCTTCCCTGTACACACCGTCCGATCCTGTCCACGTCCAAGGATGGAGGTGGTATCGTGGGTCCTGATTCCTTCCTTGGGGACTGAAATCCATTCTTATTTATTTATTTATTTATTTATTTATTTATTTATTTATTTTTATTGATTTTTAGAAAGGCAGAGAGAGAGAAACATCCACGATGAGAGAGAATCATGGATCGGCTGCCTCCTGCTCGCCCCACACTGGGGATGGAGCCCACAACCTGGGTGTGCGCCCTGACTGGGAATCAAACTGCATTTCCCTCACGTCTGTGTCTGATGTCCTGATCCGTGGACAGACCACATTGAGTGCACTCACCCGTCTTCACATGTATTCGATGTTGAGGACTCTTACCTCATTTCTGATGTTGCGCCCACCCGTGGGAAAGCTCCCGGGGCCATTTCTGCCTCATTTGTGTCCTTTTTTTCCTAAAAGGAGAAACATGCCATTTACAGGATGTCTGTTAGGCTTTTTTTCCAGCATCCTATATGTTGGGGAAGACGAGGGCTTCCCAAGTCTTACTCTGCATTTCTGTTATTGATTTTTATTTATTTATTTTTTAAGAGAGAGGAAGGGAGAGGGAGAGAGAGAGACAGAAATATTGATGTGAGAGTAAAGTCAGAGGTTGAGCCAGCAACCCGGGCATGTGCCCTGACAGGGAACTGAACCCCCAACCTTTCAGTGCATGGGACAGCGCCCAACCCATCGAGCTACACCAGCCAGGTCTGTGTTCTGAATTTTCTTCAGAAGAACCACCTCCCGGCTTTGGAGGCGATAGATAGAGAGCCGCGGTGCCAATGTGTTCTCTTTAGGTAACAGGCCCGAAGCAAAGCTCGGGCGCTCGCACTCATTCTGTTTGTTCTTAACCTGCCTGACCCCGTAATGAGCTCCTTCGCGAAATCAAGATGATAATGAACCCGAGCTTCATCATCCGCGTGGCTGCAGGGGAGAATCTCAGCCGATTGCAGAGCCAGGAGCTGCGGGAGGGCGGGCGGGCGGGAGCTGGATGCTTGCAGCGGACGGGCTGAGCCAAGAGGCTGGCTGTGGGCCGTGGCGTCTGGGATCCATGCCCGAAGCTGCAGATCGGCCCAGGACGGTCTGGGAGGCAGCTGAGCTGCCCCTGCAGGTCCCACCCCGGCAAAGCTCACCTCCCCCGGCGGCCCCCTCGGCCTTGCCTCTGGACACCCTCCGGTGGTGCCAGAGGCTGGAGTTTCAGCCCAAAGGGCAGTGGGCACCCTGTCTCGACCCCCCTCATATGTGTGGGGGCTTCTGGTTGGGATAACATCACGTTCAGAGCTCAGTCTGCGCTGGGGACCAGGAGGTCAGGGCACAGGCCCGGGGTCTGGGCTGGATCCCCAGTGTCGGCGTACAGGAGGCAGCTGATGGATGACTCTCTGATCGGTTCCTCTCTCCCTCCCTCTCTGAAATCAATAAAAATATATATTTTAAAAAATAAGAAAAAGATCTGTCTTTCCAGCCATCCACCCCGGGGCTGCAAAGTGAGTGACCGGCTTGATGGGGACACCAGTACCTGATCGCCCTGCTGAACACAGACTTGGGAGGGTAATCCATTCGGGCAGTAAAGGATCTGCCCAGGGGGGCCCCTGCCCTGGCCAGTCAGATGGGGAATAGCGCACGGATCACAGCCACAAGGTCAACCCCAAGGGCAGTCAGTCGGGCAGTCAGTCGCTGGGTCTGAGAGATGGAGAACGTGGGGAGATGGGGCGCGTATCTACTTGGGGGAGCCCGGCCCCCCACAGCCCCTCGCTCGTCCACATCTCTCCCTCCTGGAGGTACAAAACGCTGCCCCTCAAAACCTCACTCTCATGGCCTACCCTCCCTCGCACAGAATGGGATATTCTGCAGGACGGTGGCGTGTGATGTGACAGAGAACCGGGCGGGCGGGCGTCCCGGGGAGGGAACGAGCTCCTCAAGCACCCTTCTCCTGACACCGGACGCAGATGAGCAAGTGACGCTAAGTAGGGCCATTAGGCAATTACGCCCATTATGCCATCATCCCGCAGCCTCGCGGAGGGCACGGTAAGTGGGCGTGCGGGACGGAGAGGAGGAGAGAAGAGGTTTCTCCTGGCCCGGCGCTGTCACCCGCGCCAGCGGCTGTCAATCACATTCCCACAGGCCTCTCACCTAGAGCCCACGGCCTGAGACACCGCCGCCCGGTGTCCTGGGAACGCATCTGCACCCTCGGCGTGTGGCCCGGAGTCTGCCCTGCGCGACCCACCCAAGAGGGACTGAGGACCCTGCCGGGCCCTGGCCGGGTAGCTCAGTAGGAAGAACAAATCCATGTCTCTCCCGCCCTCTCTCCCTCGCCCTTCCTCGCTCTGAAATCAATATCGATAGGTTAAGGAAATGAAGAGGCGGTCAGTACGGAGACGCCATGGCACAGGAGCTGCCGCAGGGTGGTACCCACCAGCACTGCCCCCTGAGCCGGGCCTCGGGCACCCAGCACACCCTGAGTGCACACGGCCCCGTGCCTAGAAGGATCTTCATTTTATTAAGATAAAAATATTCCCACAAAAATAAATAAATAAAGCCAATAAAAACATTAAAAAACAACAACAACAACAACTAATGGACGGAGAAGTAGATGCCGCAAGAACTCAGATTGTCCGAAGCATTGGTGGGGAGGGGGGATGCCCGCCACACGTGTACGTGGGAACCTCCGGGCGGGAAGAAGCTTCTGTGGGGAGCCTGGCTAGCCACCGCCTGCAGCACAGGGAGTGGGGTGCACTGTGGGGTCGGGGGTCAGGTGGGCCGTTGGCAACCTGTTGGGAGTCTCTGAGTCATGCCAGCCTGCGGCCTAGCCATTCCCGGGGTATTGCCAGCCGTGGATTTATTTTCACCCCTTTCCTCGTAGCCATTTCAGTGGGAGGAAGTCATCGTTTGTGTCTGCGTACGATCTATGCCCTCCGCATGCAGGCTGCACCTGTCATGTTTATGCTGGGAAAGGGCCCCCGGGGACATTTCTGGGAGCTGCAATTTGATCAATCAGGTATTAAAATCCAGGCTTGGCATCAAACAAACAACATTTTACAAACGAAATAAAATGATTAGACTATCCCAGGAAACACCATGAGACCAATTACAATGTAATCTAACGGCGGAAAGAAGTATTTACAAATTTATAACTAGGCTTAAAACATCAACAACAACCAAAAAAAAAAAAAAAAAAAAAAGGATTAAATGCCACTATAGAAAAATGGCCAAAGACAATAAAGAGAACAAATATATAGAAGGTACAAAAATCTTAGGCACTTGGTCATCTTCAGCAAGGGGTCTACATTTTTGGGAAAAGCAAAAGCAACCTACAGAGACGGGGTTCAAAAGGAAACCGCCGCAGAGGACTCTGGGTCTCGCAGGGACGCGGAGGGTTCGCTGTCCTCACAGATGGCGTTCACCCTGGCCAGGCCCCATTCATTCCCTTTTCAGACACAGACATCACTCCCAGAAACCCTATTCCCAGCCACAGAGACAATCAGCACGTTCCTCCTCCCTTCGGAGGTTTCATTTCAAGGTACATAAACGCTTGGCTTTTTAACTTGTTTTCCTCTTTGATTGCTTTGGGGAAAATAGATGTGGTTTGACAAGGAAGAACTAATCATAGAATTGCTTGGTCATTGCAGGGCTAGGAAATCGTGACAGAGAGACTCGGTGAGCCCGTGTTACTGGTTTTCTAAGGGCTTCCTCTCCCCGTAACCCCAACTTGCCAGCCCCCCCCCCGGACATGGCCACACTTTTGCTTTCTGGCCCAGTGGCCACTGGGAGCCAGGGAGGCCGAGATTTCCCCCCCTCCCCCTCCAAATGGGTCTTAGAAGCTGACCTGTTCGCAAGTTCTCACACTGACCTTGCCAGGGGCCTTGCAGAAACCCCGTAGCTTCTCACATCTATCAGACGCCAATCTCTTACGTGTGTCTATCATCTCCCACTTTGTTTGTGTGTTTGTTTTTGTGTTTTTTTGTTTTGTTTTTTTATTTGCTGTGTGGACAAAAAGGGGCCGCATACTAACCTCAGAAACTCAGAGAAGGCCTGTGTGGAGGCCTTGCAAACTCACAAGTAACCACAAAGGATGGCCTGAAGGGAAAACCTTTCCTTACAGCAGTTTGAGGTGGGCAGTCATGTCTTAGGGCCTAGGCCAGTGTCTTCCTGAACAAAGACCTACTTTGATAGCATGTCTTCGGAATGTCAGGGCAACTTCTTGTGAGCCTGTTAGCTGCTGGGTGTTAAGTGCCCTGCACCCACGTATGTAAAAGTGCATGTGTCCATCATTTCACTTTTTATCCAACTCCAGAGGGTCCCCTGCTCTGCCTTCGCCGCCTGCCTCATCCATCACCAGGTACCTGTCCCCCTTGGGGGGGTATTTTATAAAAACAGGTGGAAAACCACTGCTCTCCAGAGCACTGTCCCAGTATGGTGAGATTCTGCTTCCCGGCCCAAATAAACTCACAAAAACTCTTTACAGGGAGGAATGTTTCCTGATGTTAACAGTGGTTTGCCCCCCCCCCCCCCCCCCAACATGAGAGCTAGAGGAGTGCAGGGCGTGGCTCTCTCTGGTCACAGCTGTTTGGGGAGATCTCTATCCCCTGCCCAGGCCGCGGCCCCCATGGGCCCCGGGCCTTCCTCCGGGCAGCAGCCTGGGTCGTGCACCGTTCCCACGGCCACGTTCCAGGACCTAGAGCGTCTGGTGAGAAATCAGGCCTGAAAAGGTCACCTTGGAGACCACCCAGAGGCCTGGGCCCGCTCCCGCCGGGCTGGGAGCCTTTCAAAGTTTCCCTTTCCGGGATCTCCCCGCGCTGGGCGGGCCTGTGAGCCGGGCGGGCGGGGCCGGGGCCTGCGGGGCGCCCGGGGGCGGGGTCAGGGAGGCGGAAGCTGACGCACAGGCTTCAACTCGCTTAGGCTGGGCCCTACCCTCGTCGTCTCCCACATGGTCTAGCGGTTAGGATTCCTGGTTTTCACCCAGGCGGCCCGGGTTCGACTCCCGGTGTGGGAACGCCGCTACCCTTTTTGTTTTATTTTTCTCCGCCTTTTGCATTCAGGTATACAAAAGGCGCAAGCCCACGTCCGTTGTTTTTACCAAGAACAACTCCAAATAGAACTGTTAATTCCTTCCTGCGGGTGAGGAGCGATGCCCCACCCGGGAGCAGCCGGTGTGATCAGTATGGATGTTTCTGTTCATCCTGTGATTTCCGTAAATGACACGGGAGATGATTACAATTAGTTTTTAATGGTCAAACTCTTTTTCTCCGGCTTTATGGAGAGGTTGCTGACGTGGAAGCCTGTGGACGGGGAAAGCGTGCAGCTCCGCGTTGGATGGGGTGCCCATCGCCAAACCACTGCCACGGCGGGTCAGCCAACACCTCCATCGCCACGCGGCAACGCCGCTTCTTCCAGGAAGGTCATGTTCAGGTCTCTGCCTCCACCGAGGGTCTCGGGCCCGAGGAGGACAGAGGCAGATTTGCTGTCCCGCTTGTTTATGTATACACTCAGGGGCTGACGCCTGGATGTGCCCTCACCGGGGATCGAACCCGCGCCGCAGGACACTCCAACCAACTGAGCAGCCCGGTCCGGGTGCCTGTGACCTTTAACTTCTGCAGATAGATGCCTGCCGAACCCCCTCACAGGAGTGCACCGTTAATTAAGAACTCACAGGCTGGGGGATCGGATTCTGGCGAGGGAAAGCTTATTAGAAGGGAGTGTGTTTTATATATTTGTACAGGAAACACGCACGCACACACACACACACACTCACACACACACACAGAGGGGTGGGCGAACCGTAGGTTTACAGTTGTGAGTGCAGGAAGCACTCTTGTATCGTTATTGATTACTTATAGTATTATTTCCTACTTTTTTGCCCACCCATATGTGATATACAGGGTGTCCCCCCAAAACGTATTACATACACCCTTTGCCTACTCATTCATGCCAGTGGCTTAAATCTGAAAACAATCATCGGAATGAATGAGGAGGCAGAGCGTGTATACGTTTGGGGGTGTAATGTTTTATATCACATATGTGCCTCCTGGATATATATATATATATATATATATATATATATATATATATATATATATATATATATATATATATATATTCATACATAACCCGGGAGAGCAGGTAGGTGCACACGCTGGCCACGTGGCCGTGGAGAGCCGCCTTCCGGCATCTCCTCTCTCGGAGGAGTCCCCCCTCACTCTCCCCGGTGCTCTGTCTGCATCGGTGATTAGCCCGGCCCTGGAAACCAGTCTTCCGGCCAGGTTTCTCATTTCCACGTTAACCTATTATCCGGCATTAACACGTCTTGCAGAGTTGCGTTAATTAAAAGCAGAGCTTTGCAAGGAACCTGTCACTTCAAGTGTCACTGTCACAACAAGCCGGTGTTCTTTTCTCCCTGTCATTTTTAGAACTTTGGTTACCACAGCAACCCCAGGGCAGCCTTTATATATATAGGATCGCTTATATGCAGTCCGTTTCTTTTATTTATTTATGTATGTATTTTATTTTATTTTGTAATTTTGTAATTTTGTAATTTTTTATTTTTATTTATTTATTTTTTTACCATCGGGAAGATGAGCTGTTTTTCTCCTCCTTTTAACTGAGCTCACAATGTGGTGGAATAATCAGGCATAATGATAAGTTGGTCCACTGAGGAATATTACATGTTTAAATGAAAAATCATTACCGTACATCTGCATATTCAAATGCTCTGTTTAAAAAAAATAATAACGTCTCTGAGAAGAAGCGAGTGCCAATTTAATCTCCCAGGTACTGGCTCATTAGGAGTCGGTAGCCCTAGGATATAATTAGTATTCCATAAAATAGCAGGCCAAAAAAAAAAAAAAAAAAAAAAAAAGCAACTGCGTTTGGGGGAGATCCAGGCATGCATTAACAAGCAGCGCTCAGCTCTCAGCTGCCCCACCCCCTCAGGGGTCCTGGGGCTCACTGACCCAGCCCAGGCCTTTTGGGGGGGCTTCTCTGTGCTCTCCACACACACACTTCCCTTTGCAGGGAGAGCAGAGCTGTCCTGGGCCAAACAGCTGGGGGAAAGCAGCTTTCTGCAGGGCACAGGAGGCATTCTAGAAGATTCCAAATTAACCTGGCACACAGGAAGATCGGGGAGGGAGGAAGCACCACAGGCAGGGACCGTGTCTGTGTACACACGAGCTACGAGAGCCGGCGAACCTCGACAAACCAGCTCACCCTGCGCCCACCGGCAGCTCTGACTTCTGCCCAGAGGCCTTTGCCTCCCCACCCATCTCGCCTCATGTTTTTCTAATATGTTCCAGCATCTTCTCGTTTCACTGCACCTTCTAATTGTTAGGCCCCTGGCCTGAACCAACCTTTCCTCCTTTTGCCCCGTCCAAACGCTACTTACGTAAAAGCCATCCAAGCCGCTTCCTCCTGACCCCTGCTGACACTAAGCTTCGCTTCTTTTGAAATCTCTGCAACTCCGAGGGTCTTCACACCATGCACCAGTAGGGCCCGGGGCCTCCTTCCAGTTCAGACCAGTTTACACGAGCCCCTGTGGAGAGAAGGATGAGCAAAGGAAGGTGTCAGAGTTAAAACCTTCAAGTCTAGTTGAGGGACCCCTCCCTCCCCCAATACAGAAACCAATGATTTCAGTATATAGTTTTGTCAAAAAGAGATTTCACAGCTCAGGCGTCAGTAGAAAGTACACCTGAGAGTATCTGGTAGTTCATGGAGAAAACAATGCCTGAAATGCATCTTTATTTTTTAAATAAATATTTTTTATTGATTTTAAATAAATATATTTTATTGATTTTTTTTACAGAGAGAAAGAGAGAGAGAGATAGAGTTAGAAACATCGATGAGAGAGAGTCATCGATCAGCTGCCTCTTGCACACCTCCCACTGGGGATGTGCCCATAACCAAGGTACATGCCCTTGACCGGAATCAAACCTGGGACCTTGTAGTCTGCAGGCCGATGCTCTATTCATTGAGCCAAAGCAGTTTCGACATAAAATACATCTTTAAAGATGGAAATATTTAAGCAAGCAGAGGAGCAGAATAAGAGCACTCCAGGCAGAGATGGCATGGACAGTGAGAGGCGTGCAACCACCGACAGCACAATAGATATTGCTAGAAAGTAGAAAGCAAGCACGGGGCCCTGGCCAACGTGGCCCAGTGGGTTGGGTGTTGGCTGGTACAACCAAAGGTTGCAGGTTCAATCCCTGGTCAGGACACATGCCCAGGTTGCAGGTTCGATCCCCAGTCGGGGGTATGCAGGAGGCAGCTGATCCATGTTACACTCTCCCTCTCCCCTCCTCTCGCTCTAAAAAAAAAAAAAAATGCATTGAATTGAAAGATGTTCTGAGGCTTCTTATCGGCTGACATTTGCCCACACGCATTTCCCTGTTTCTAATGTTTGTCGGGTATGCTGTAATGGTGGCAGATGTGAAATGGTGAATTGTTAAGATTCAATAGGCTTCCAGGACGTATAAATCATTTTCTTGCAAAAGGCTAAAGAGCCTAGAAGCATACAGTTAAGGAATATGGAAGGTTCTCTGACACCACATACAAGCCTTTGTAGACCCATTACCCTTTTCCTGTATATAATACACATCAATGTAAATAAGACAGGGATTTTTTTTTTAAGTTTTATTATCTTGAAAGAAAATTTGGGAAAACATTGAGGAATTTACTATCACTCAAAGTAAATGTGTAGATCCTGGCCAGTGTGGCTCAGTGGTTGAGCGCCGACCTACAAACCAGAAAATCACAGTTTGATTTCTCACCAGGGCACAGGCCTGGGCTGCTGTTTTGATCCCCAGGGTGGGTCGTGCAGGAGGCAGCCGATGAATGATTCTCTCTCATCATAGATGTTTCTATTTCTCTTTCTCCCTTCCTGAGTAAAAAAATATGTCTTTTTTTGTTTTTTGTTTTTGTTTTTTTTACAAAGTAAATGTGTACAAATCATCCCACTCTCAGATTGGTACAGCTGGTTGAAAATGATGCTGATACGGTTTGTGGGTCCACTGCTCCTTAACCTATGCTGCAAATTGGAGCAAATCTAACAGTATGTTTCTTTTTTCTTTCCATTTTATTTTACTTTGGCTCTTTTTTTTTTTTTTTAATGATGTATATGGGAGAGCTTTTAATGTAATGAGAAAAAGTTTTTTAATAAATGGGAAAATTGGTAGAGCTCTTGAGAAGGTAAATTATAACAATTAAAAAGATAATGAGATTCACGGGTGTCTAATCACGAGAGTATATTATAAATAATAGTGTCTTCCTTGTACACAATATCTTCCTGGTTACTCCCAATAAATCTGTCTCCTCTCTCTCACACATCAATATTTCTCTCTCTCTCTCTCTCTTCCTCCCTTCTTTTCCCTCTCTCTCTCCAAAATAATAATAATAATAATAATAATAATAATAATAATAATAGACCAAAGAATCCTCGAGTGGCAATTTAAAAACAACAACACAGGGATGTATCCTCCCACCAGGATACAGAAGCAGATACAGGATACAGAACCAGCAAGACCGCAGCTTCTCTTGCTGAGCAGCTGTTGTGGCTCCCAGAAACCTGCCATGGCGCCGGAAGCTGGCCATTGTCTCACTCGTAGAGAGGTGTGGACGGGGAATCTGGAAGGCTGGTCAACCTTAATTGCTCTGAAAGGTCAGGGCTAATCACTCATTGCTTGGGTGAGACATTGGTAGTTGAAGCAGCCTCCACCTGTTAGTCTCATTGGAATTTCCTGTATCCCATAATCTTAATAAAAGGGATGGCAAAGCCAGAGCGGGGAGTAAGTAGTCCTTTCTTGGGCTTCCTCCATTTCCTGGACTCCATTTCCAAAATTAATGCTTTTCTAGTTTCTTTTCATTTGTGTGTGGTCTTCTCCAGAACCCGGACCCTGAACCACGTGAGACGTGAAAGGGGTTCCCACACCATGGAGCTGGAATGACAGGGGTTCTCTTTTAGAGAGAGGCCTCAAATTTAAAACAAATACAGAAAAGCTACAGTGAGATATGAAGTTCCAGGGATGCTTCCTGGTCAACTGAGACCCACTCCCATCCTTGGAGCAAATTGATGTTTGAGAGAAAAAGATAAAGGAGATATTTTTTTTTTTTCCTCCAATGATCCCACCACCCACAGGCTCCATTCATTAGCTTCTCCTGGGAATTATGGTGTGTGTAGATGGTGGAGCTTCCATCGCCATGGAAACGCATCACCCAAGATCCGCTTCTGAAAGGGGCGGGGCCTCCTGGTTGCCATGGGCGATGTTTCCCTCATGGTGCTTCCAGGTCGGGGCTGTGTGTAGGGTCTCGGGACCCCTTGTTTGGGTCACATATAGGAGGGCATGTCCTGCACCATTTTTCAGCATCCGCCATCAGCTGTATTTTCTCTTTTGTCTGAATGCCAATTTCTTTTTCTTTTCTTTTTTCCTTTTCTTTATACTCCAAAAATGAGTGAGATCATATGATATTTATCTTTCTCTGCCTGGCTTATTTCACTAAGCATAATGTTCTCCATTTCCGTGCAGTTGCAAACAGTAAGAGCTCCTTCTTTTTTACCGCAGCATAGTATTCTGTTCTGCAGATGTACCACAGTTTTTTAACCCACTCATCTGGGAAATGGGCACTTAGGCTGTTTCCAAATCTTAGCTGTGGTGAACTGTGCTGCTATGAACATAGGGGTGCATATGTCCTTTCTGATTGGTGTTTCTAGTTTCTGGGGATATATTCCCAGTGAATGCCAGTTTCTGAAAGCAAATGGATCACCCAGAATGTGATAAACACACCACATACACACCATCTTCCATCGGGAATGGTATCCGTTTCATAAAACCAAATGGTAGACAAGTAAAATCATATTCAGATACAAATGTGCACACACAAAACAATAAAATCAACACACACACACACACACACACGCACGGCCGGTGTAACTCAGGGGTTGAGCATCGACCTATACATAAACCAGGAGGTCACGGTTCCATTTCCGAGTCAGGGCACAGCTCTGGGGGGAAGGGTTGTGGGTTCGACCTCCAGTCGGGGATGGGTAGGAGGCAGCTAATCCATGCATGATTCTCTCTCATTATGGATGTCTCTGCCTCTCGCTCTCTCTTCCTTCCTCACTCTGAAATAAATAAAAAATACATTTTATAAAAAATTAGTCACAGAGGTATGTTTTGCAAAGATGGACGCCCAAACTTTCAATAGACGCAGCAGCACTGCCATCTTCGGGGAGGCCGGACGGGGAACCGCTTATCATAAACCTGGAACCACCGGGCTCCAGCGGGCTTCTCCTCTGGGTGACTCCTCCACCGTATTCGGCCTCCATCCCAAACCGGGGTCCCACTAGCGAATCCGTTTGCCGGCCAGATGTCCCCAAAGTCAGGGGGAGCAGAGGTGTTTGCATCCGGCTCCGTCTACACCAGGAGCCTTGGAACACAGCTGCATCCTCTCCCAGAGGCCCGCGCAGCCGCAGCCGCAGCCCTTCCGGGTCAAGGGCCACGCGCTTCAGAGTCACCGGATGGGATGTCCAAGGGCGCCACTCACCCGAGAGGAACTGAGGACCCCGCCTGGGCCCTGGCCGGGTAGCTCAGGAGGAACGACACAGCCATGTTCCTCTCCTTCTCCCTCGCCCTTCCTCTCTCACATCACTAAAGGCAGAGAGGCAGCCCCACCGGAAGAGGCGGTTGGTATCGCCAGAGAAAGTCCGCCATCGCCTCAAGACGCAGCAGGAACGCAGACGAAGCCGCTCTCGTTGTCGCGAGAAGCGTCTGTATCGCGAGACGCTGTCCGTATCGCGAGACACTGTCCGTACGGCGAGACGAAACAGTTAACACCTAACGTGGTCAGTATCGCGAGACGCTGTCCGTATCGCGAGACGGAACAGTCTATCACCTAACCTCGTGGTCAGTATCGCGAGAGGCAGGCACCATGGAGCGCGACAGCGAGAATCCCCACAGGGAGACCCTCCCCAAAAAAATGGGTCTCCCCAAAATCTGCAGGACCCGGAAGCAGAGGCGAAGGCATCCAATCCCACTGGCCGTCGCCCACGAGATGCCTGCCCAGCCCTCCCTGGTAGACGGGCGCCTCCAGCCCGCTCGTGGCCGCCGCCATGCATCCAGCACCCTGGGCAGAGCCAGCCTCATGGTTAGAGGGATCTTCTTTGTATTCAGATACAAATGTGCCCACACAAAACAATAAAATCAATAAATATGCACGCACGCACGCACGCGCGCGCACACACACACACGTAGGAACTGCCCTGGACGGTTTGGCTCAGTGGATAGAGCGTCGGTGGTTCGATTCCGGCCAAGGGCACCTGGTGCTCTTCCATCAGCTTTTCTCTCAGTCTCTCCCTCTCTCTTCCACTCTCTCTAAAAACAGTCAATGGAAAAATAAACGTGGGTGAGGATTAAGAAATAGATGTACATTCCCACAAAAAAATAAAATCAATTAAAACCTTAAAAAACAAACAAATGAAGAAGCAGCAGAAGCAGAAGAAGAAGAAGCAGCCCTAACCGGTGTGGCTCAATGGATAGAGCATCGATCTGCAGACTGAGGGGGTCCCAGGTTCAATTCCGGTCAAGGGCATGGACCTTGGTTGTGGGCACATCTCCAGTGGGGGGTGTGCAGGAGGCAGCTGGTCAATGTTTCTCTTCCATTGATTTTTCTAGCTCTCTATCCTTCTCCCTGCCTCTCTGTAGAAAATCAATAAAATATGTTGTTTTTAAAAATAATAAAATGATTAGAATAACCAAGAAAACACCATCAGACAAATTACAGTGCAATCCAGTGCTGGGGGGAAAAAAGTAATTACAACTTCATAAAGAGGCTTTAAAAACATCAACAAAAGCATCAAATGCCACTTTAGAAAAATGGCCAAAGACAATAAAGAGAACAAATATATAGAAGGTACAAAAATCTTAGGTACTTGGTCATCTTCAGCAAGGGGTCTACATTTTTGGGAAAAGCAAAAGCAACCTACAGAGACGGGGTTCAAAAGGAAACCGCCGCAGAGGACTCTGGGTCTCGCAGGGACGCGGAGGGTTCGCTGTCCTCACAGATGGCGTTCACCCTGGCCAGGCCCCATTCATTCCCTTTTCAGACACAGACATCACTCCCAGAAACACTATTCCCAGCCACAGAGACAATCAGCACGTTCCTCCTCCCTTCGGAGGTTTCATTTCAAGGTACATAAACGCTTGGCTTTTTAACTTGTTTTCCTCTTTGATTGCTTTGGGGAAAATAGATGTGGTTTGACAAGGAAGAACTAAACATAGAATTGCTTGGTCATTGCAGGGCTAGGAAATCGTGACAGAGAGACTCGGTGAGCCCGTGTTACTGGTTTTCTAAGGGCTTCCTCTCCCCTCCTCCCCCCAGCTTGCCAGCCGCTGGACAGGACCACACTTTTGCTTTCTGGCCCAGTGGCCACTGGGAGCCAGAGAGGCCGAGGGATCCACACACCCCGCCCCCTCTTCTTTATGGAGCCGGTTGTCTTTTTGCAGTTAAGATAACATACCTGGGGGATGTCAGGATGACTTGTCATTTTCTTCTTCTGGACCCCCTCGGGGCAGGACTAATGGCACCAGGGCTTGAAACCACAAATTCCCTCGTTGGTATTGTTATTTGATTAGATTCTTAAGTCCCTTAATAAAGGATACTTGTTTCTGCATGGTATTTATTTCCAACTTGACTAAACGCTATTACTGGCTGTAATTTTTAAGTTGATTCTCATGAGTTGTCAAGGCAAATACACTGTCACGCAATAGTAATTATTGCATTATTTTCGTTAAATGAAAATGTAAAACAGTTAAAGCTTGTAAGCAAGCAAGCAACCCAAGAAATGAGGTAATGTGTAGAGTTAAAAAAAACAAAACACCAGTTTTGTTGCTTTTGTGTTTTATGGTGTTTAAGTAGATTAGTGATACAATTCTTAGCATTTTATTATTTTTATTGCTTTTTAATATATTTTTGTTGATTGCAGAGAGGAAGTGAGTGGAAGAGAGAGATTTAAACACACACACACACACACACACACACACACAAATCAATGATGAGAGAGAATCATGGATCAGCTGCCTCCTGCATGCCCCCCCACTGACAGGAACCAACTGTGACCTCCTGGCTCAGAGGCTGATGCCCAACCACTGAGCCACACCAGCTGGGCTCTCACATCACTCTCTAAATGCTGCTTGTAACTCTGTCTGTGGCTGGATTGTGGGTTCTCGCTGCGCCCCCACTCGGTGTGCATGCAATGAGCGTGTGTCTCTCTCTCTTCTCTCCATCCCCCTCCTTTCCACTCTCTCTCAAAAGCAATGGGGGGGAAAATATACTCAGATGAGAAAAGGGAAGAAGAAAAAACGGTGCTGGCTGCTCTGGTTGTCTGCATGCACCCCAAGGAGTGGGACTACGTTGTGTCCACGCTATTTGACAGCTTCCAAGGTGACGAGGACCAGACAATGCCAGCTCCCCTCTCGCCACCTCCTGAAGCAGTAAGAGCCACCATCCCGGCTATGTGTACCCCCCCCCTCTCTCTCGCTCTCGAAACAAAACCCCTGTCCGCCCCCCTCCACAGCACACGTTGCTGCTTCTCCTCGTCTCCATCAGCTCTGGAGTGGCTGCTTTTAGCACTCCCGTCTCCACCCCAGAACACGCACTTGAGACTTGTCTTGCAAATGACAGACCCACCTCAAGGGGACCATAATGAAGTCTTTTTCCCCCCCCCCCCCCGCCCATTAAGGGAGCTCAAGTGTGCCGAGGTGCCTGGTGCGCTGCAGAGCTGTCCTTCCCTCCCCATTGGACACATGTACATGGGCACGGGGTGTTTACAAAGAGCGGCCGAAGGTCTGCCTGTATGGCTCAGTGGTCTGAGCATCACCGCATGACCCGGGAGGTCACGGTTTGATTCCAGGGTGGGGCTTTGCGAGGAGGCAGCTGATCCGTGAGTCTCATCATTTTTTTTAACATATATTTTTATTTTATTGTTATTATTTTTAAAATATATTTTATTAAGATAGGAATGGAGAGGAATAGAGAGCTAGAAACACTGATCAGCTGCCTCCTGCACACCCCCCACTGGGGATGTGCCCACAACCAAGGTACATGCCCCTGAACGGAACCGAACCTAGGACCCTTGAATCTGCAGGCTCCATCCACTGAACCAAACCAGTCACGGCAACATATATTTTTATTGATTTCAGAGAGGGGAAAGGGAGATAGGAACATCTATGATGAGAGAGAATTATGGACCCGCTGCCTCCTGCACGCCCCCCCAGACTGGGGACCAAGCCCTGTAACCCAGGCATGTGCCCTGACTGGGAATCGAACCTGTGACCTCCTGGTTCATCGGTGGGTGTTGTTCGACCCCTGAGCCACACCGGCCCGGCTGACCCCCATCACTGATGTTTCTATCTCTCTCTCTCTCCCTCTCTCTCTCTCTCTCTCTCTCTCTCTCTCTCTCTCTGTCTCTCTCCCTTCCTCCAATGCATAAAAATATGCATAGACTTTTTTATTTTTTTTAACCCACCTCTGCGAGGCCTCAGGACGTTCCGATCCAAACAAAAGGCCGGCCTGCACCCCGAGATGCCCGGCCCCCCATCCTGGGGAGCCTTGGCGGGCGGGTGGGCGGGCAGGCGCACGTGGCCGGCCAGAGGCCTCTGCTCACAGCCCATTGCACAGCACTTAGCCGCTAATTGAAATTTCACAGTACAATACTTAAGACACAGCTCCAAATTGCATCGCCATTTAAGCAAATGCGTTTTCCCGGCCATTGCACCGGCCGCCGCGATTTCTCTCGGCGACATGCCTCCTCCGATGATTGCGCTGCCCGGCGGTGGCTGGCGCAGGCCCTCTGCTTATTTATTTCAGGGTTATTCTTTCTAGAAGATCCTCTCTCTCTCCCCCCGGGAATGGGAACGGCACTGGACCCCCCACCGCGTGCTTCCTCCTCATCATCTCGGCCTTTTCTGAATGAGTTAACGAGTGAATGGGCCAACACAGGGAAGCTGAAGTCAGTCCCGTTCTCCGGGGGAGAAGGGGGGAGAGAAGTGAGCTCTTGCCTCTCCCTGGGGCCCAGATGTTGCTCCAGGCCTCGGTCCCCACCGGTTCCTTCCATGACTCGCTCTCTCCCTCCGACCACATCCGGGCGGCGTGAGGCGGTGTCCCAACGCCAGCCACAGAGACCCTCCCAGGCAGGCAGCCTCTTAGAGAATCCTGTGAGATTTATCCAGGCTGGTGTGGCTCAGTGGCTGGGCGTCTGCCCTCTGCACCAGGAAGTCACTGTGGATTCTCACCAGGAGGGCAAGAGGCAGCTGAGCCGTGATGCTCTTTCAGAGTGGATGCATCTCTCTCTCTCTCTCTCTCTCCCCCTTCCTCTCCATAAAAATATTTTTTAAGAAAAGAGAAAGGGAGCCGAAACCGGTGTGGCTCAGTGGATAGAGTGTCGGCCTGCAGACTGAAAGGTCCCGGGTTCGATTCCGGTCAAGGGCATGGACCTTGATGGCAGGCACATGCCCAGTGGGGTGTGTGTGTGTGTGCAAGAGGCAGCTGACCGATGATTCTCTCTCATTGATGTTTCTAACTCTCTATCCCTCTCTCTTGTAAAAAAAAAAAAAAAGAATCAATGAAATATATATATATATATATATATATATATATATATATATATATTTTTTTTTTTTTTTAAAGAAAAGAGAAAAGAAGCCCCTAGGAGGGTCCTTCCCCCATGGCTCCCCCCCACACACACACACAAATGTCACCACCAGAAGCCCAGCCCGCCCTGCTCAGCCCCCCAGCCCCCCCCCCCAAGCCCCCCATCTCGGCACTCTCAGCACAGTGGATCTGCTGGAGGATTTGGTGGAAAATGCTCCCCTGGGACTGACTGTGGGCGGGGGGCGGGTGGTGATGGAGGAGGAGGAGGAGGAGGGGAAGCTCCCGCAGACATACATAATCCGAGAACAATCCGTTCTCTCTCCCCGCCGGGGAGCGAGTGTAAGTAATTGAGGGATATGGTTATTAATGTGAGAGTCGCGGGAGTGGGGACCCTGCCACTCCTCCCGGCATTAGCGACGTCTGTGAGCACAGGGCGCGGAGGAGGGGGCGTCGGCTGACAGCCGGAGGCAGACAGGAGCGGGGAGACAATGAATCGGGGTGCGGCTGCACAGCAAGCAGCCTCTTCCACACACCCTGGGTGCTGTCCTGGGGGTGCGGGGACCCTTATGTACGGGAGGGGCTCGTTTCCCGTTTAAAACGGTCACCAGGAAGCCCGGCCGGCTGGCGTGGCTCGGGGGTTGAACATCGGCCTAGGAACAAGGAGGTCACAGTTCAATTCCCTATCCAGAGCACAGGCCCAGGGTGTGGGCTCCATCCCCAGTGGGGGGCGTGCAGGAGGCAGCCGATCCGTGATTCTCTCTCCTCACGGATGCTTCTCCCTCTGTGTCCCTCTCCCTTGCTCTCTGACATCAATCAAAGTATATTAAAGCCCAGGAGACATGGCTCAGTGGTTGAGCATTGACCTGTGTACCAAAGGGTTGCCGGTTGGATTCCTGATCAGGGTTCCATTCCTGGTAGGGGCCATGCAGGGGGCAGCCGATTGCTTTCTCCTTCTCTCTCTCCCTCTCTCTTCCTCTCTCTCCCCCTCTCTCTCACTGTCTCTCTCTCTCTCTCTGTCTCCATCTCTCTCAAATCAACAAATAAAAAAAAATCTTAAACAAGAAGAGGGACAGGAGAATGCCCGAGAGAGCCCGTGTCTTCTGCCACGTCCAGGATGATGGATGCCGGCCGCACCGCGAGCAGACGCCCATAAATCTCCGGGCCCTTTAGCCCACGTCCTCGCCCGCCCGGCTCACACCTCCGGGGCCGCGGACACTGCCGCCCAGACCGCCGTGTCTCACCGAGCGGTTGTAAGACCCGTGTTAACCCTTTGAGGGGACAAGATCATCATGGCACACACACGGCGTGGCCAGATGAGGATGGTCTCCGAACGCACCGTCCTCTGGCCGCTCAGGGGTGTGTGTGTGTGTGTGTGTGTGTGTGTGTGTGTTGCTGACCCGGAAAATCAGAGGCAGGCCCGAGCCACGTCTACTCTCCCGGCCAGACGGCCCTGGCTGGTCCCCCCCAACGCGGAAGGCCCTCCTTCGTCAGAAGGCCACCATCTTGTCTAACCCCGCGTGTTCAGATGGAAACATTGGCTCCTTGGATAGCTCAGCGTCGGATGGGACAGCGGGAGGGAGAGCTCCCTTCCCGTCCGCCCAATGATTGGTTGTTTTTAATTAAATCTGGTCACAGTGACGGCCACTTATGCACGGATCCTGAAGACTGCAGTGTGTGTGTGCGCTTGCGGGTGTGTGTGTGTGTGTGTGTGTGTTCGGGTGCGGGTGTGTCTGTGTCTGTGTGTGTCTCTCTCTGT
The DNA here is from genome assembly GCF_014108245.1 of Pipistrellus kuhlii. Classification (NCBI taxonomy): domain Eukaryota; kingdom Metazoa; phylum Chordata; class Mammalia; order Chiroptera; family Vespertilionidae; genus Pipistrellus; species Pipistrellus kuhlii. The sequence continues at coordinate 98,646 of NW_023425477.1, forward strand.
GTGTGTGTCTGTGTCTGTGTGTGTGCGGGTACGGGTGTGTCTGTGTCTGTGCGTGTGTGTGTATGTGTCTCTCTGTGTGTGCCTGTGTATACATGTCTCTCTGTGTGTATGTGTCTGTGTGTCTGTGTCTGTGTGTGTAGGTGTCTCTGTGTGTCTCTGTGTGTATGTGTCTGTCTGTATGTATCTCTGTGTGTGTGTCTCTGTGTGTGTGTGTGTATGTGTCTCTGTGCGTGTGCATGTGTGTGTGTGTGTGTGTGTGTGTGTGTGGTTTTTAAGCTGATGAACAACAGCAAGATGCCACATGCCTCCTCCTCTGCCCCCTCCCTTCTCTTCATTATTACATTTAAATTAGGTGGAGCGTTTCAATAAACCACCGCGGAGAAGGAGAGGAAGCGGACGCTATCAGATCAATACATCTCTCCGGCCGCCGGCTGGGGCAGGCGGCTGGTCCAGGCACGGCCGAGTGGCCGGAGGCCGGGGGTCCCGCTGCGGGAGGCGCCCGGGCACACGGAGACACGGAGAGGGCGTCTCGGGCCATCGGCCGCCGCCCGGGGTCGGCTGTTCGCTCTGACCCCACTTAGACTGTTCCCCGACTCCCCGGGGCGCGGCGCGCCACACGCCCGGGAAAACAAGGAGGAGATGACTGCAAGTGTTTTAGGTGTGCTTTCCAACCTGAGGCACCAGGTTCCCATAGCAACCCAGCGATTGCATTGCCTTTCCTGGAAAGGGGAACAGAGACTTCAGCAAGCCGGGGTTGGGTTTTATTTTTTAAATTTTATTATTAATATATATTTTTTTTTATCTCAGAGAGGAAGGGAGAGGGGAAGAGAGAGAGAGAGACATCCATGATGGGGAGAGGAGCATGGATCGGCTGCCTCCTGCACGTCTCCTGCTGGGAATGGAGCCCACCACCCAGACCTGCCCTGGTTCCTGGGCTGATGGCCAACCACTGAGCCACACTGGCCGGGCGTCGTGTCCACGAGGAGACACTGCAGCCCGCCGTGTGGGGTCGGCCACGGGAAAGCAGCCGAGCCTCTCAGCCTGGGCCACGGAGCATCCTGAGGTTCCCATCGAACCTCATACCCCTGTGCCATCTCGGAGCCCTGCCCCTCGGCACCATCCCTGGACTTCTGTGGGAAGGCACCATCCATCACACATGCTCCGCCTGCTGTGCGGTGGACCCACCACCCACGACCCCGTCTCCTTCCATCCCCACGGCTCCCCTCCACCCCCCTCTACCTCCTTCTGCCTGCCCTGACCCCCTGAATACACGCCCCGTCCCATGACGTACACAGCACCATCGGGTTAGCCTCACACTGTCCCCTGGACCCCAGCTCCCGAGTCAGTCCAGGGAGACCTAAAAACAAAGAGAGGTAGCCCCGGCCGGTCCGGCTCAGTGGTTAGAGCACCGGCCTGGGGGCTGACGGGTCCAGGGTTCGAATCGGGGCCCGGGTGCGAGAGGCAACCCATTGGTGTGTGTGTCTGTCACACCCACATTTCTCTCTCTCTGTCTCTTCCCCTCCCTTCTGCTCTCTAAAAAAAAGAGAGAAAGAAAGAAAGAAAGAAAGGAAGAAAGAAAGAAAAGAAGGAAGGAAGGAAGAAAAGAGAGGAAGGAAGGAAGGGAGGAAGGAAGGAAGGAAGGAAGGAAGGAAGGAAGGAAGGAAGGAAAAAGAAAAAATATCCTTGGGTGGGAATGGACAAAAACAAAACAAAACAATAAAACAGTGAAACAGCCCTGGCTGGTGTGGCTCGGTGGATAGAGAATCGGCCTGGGGACGGAGGGGTCCCAGGTTCGATTCCTGGGCACATGACGGGGTTGCAGGCTCAATCCCCAGTGGGGGGCGTGCAGGAGGTGGCCAATTCATGATCCTCTCTCATCGTGGATGTTTCTGCTTCTCTCTCCCCCTCCCTCCCGCTCCGAAGGCGCCGACCATGTGTGTGAGGACGGAGAGGTGCCGATAAACGTTAGCATTGCACACAGAAACGACACGGAACAGGCTAAGGGCCCGTGGGGGTGGGCGGGAGAGGCCGAGTGCACGGAGCACCCTGCCCCGGCGGTGTAAGGTGTCACCCGGCGTACTCTTACCATCTGACCTTTTTCTTCTTTGCTTTCCTTTCTCTCTCTCTCTCTCCTCCCCCCCCCCCCTTTTTTTTTTTGAACAAGAGACCTTGCTTGAGAGAGTTTGGAATAAATAAGTCTTTGTAAAGATCCTCTGTTCTCAGAGCCGGTGACAGAGCGTGCCCACTCTGCCAGGGCCCATGACTCATCGGCAAATCCCCGGGCTCACAGCGAGCAGGTACCAGGTGGGCGGCCCACACTCCTTCCTCCCGCTGGGGGTGGGCCTCAGACCCCCTCCCTGCCTCAGACCCACCGGGGGCCGTGCTCACGCGCGCGCGCGCGCGCGCGCGCGCACACACACACACACACACACACACACAGGTTAAAATGCCACAAGAGCCGAAACCGGTGTGGCTCCATGGATAGAGTGTCGGCCTGCGGATGGAAGGGTCCCGGGTTCGATTCCGGTCAAGGGCATGCACCTTGGTGGCGGGCACATCCCCAGTGGGGGTTGTGCATGAGGCAGCTGGTCGATGTATCTCTCTCATTGATGTTTCTGGCTCTCTATCCCTCTCCCTACCTCTCTGTGGAAAATCAATTAAATATATATATATATATCTATATATATATATATATATATATATATATATATATATATATATATATATATATAAATGCCACAGAGCCCAGCTGGTGTGGCTCCATGGTTAGAGCATCAATCTAGGAACCAGGAGGCCACAGTTCCATTCCCCATCAGGGCACAGGCCCGGGTTGCGGGCTCCATCCCAGCATGGGGCCTGCAGGAGGCAGCCGATGGATGATTCTCCCTCGTGGTTGATGCTTCTCTCTCTCTCCCCTTCTCCCTTGCTCTCTGAAATCCATAAAAACGTAGTTTAAAAAAAAATTAAAGGAAGCCCTCACCGGTGTGGCTCAGCAGGTCCCGGGTTTGATTCCAGTCAAGGGCATGGACCTTGGTGGTGGGCGCACCCTCAGTAGCGGTGGTGCAGGAGGCAGCGGATGGATGTCTCTATCTCATCGATGTTTCTAACTCTCTCTCCCTCTCTCTTTCTCTCTGTAAAAAAATCAATAAAAAAAATATAAATATATATATATATATATATATATTTTTTTTTAAAGGAAGTCACTGGGTTTTCGGGGTACTGGGTTGGGACACACACGGGCTGGCCTGTAGGGAGCCAGGGAGCCTTCCTCTGAGTTTGTGGACCCACAGCCTGGCCAGGCCATCATCATAGGGGGAGCGGACCCCGCCAGCAGCTGGCAGGTGCACTGCCCCTCCCTCCCTCCCTCCCTCCCTCCCCCCGCAGACCCTGCTGCCAGCGTGCGGCTCCCAGAAAAGAAATGTCATCAGAACCTCGCGGTGTCCGACCGGAGCCCGGCGCGCGACACGGAATTCAATTTGCTTTCTCTTGTCGGCCTCGGAGCCGTTCACGCACCAGTCGGCCGGAAAATGCAGGGGCCGGGATGATCTCGCCCCGGGGGTGGAGGCACACTTTCCCGCCCGCACGAGATTAAAAAAAGAAAAAGAAGAAGAAGCCTAGGCTCCCTGGGTGGCTCCATGTGGCTGAGCATTGGCCTGCGAACCAGGAGGTCACAGTTTGATTGCCAATCAGGGTGGTGGGCTCCATTCCCAGCAGGCAGGCATGCAGGAGGCAGCCGGTCCGTGATTCATTCTCTCTCTCTCTCTCTCTCTCTCTCTCTCTCTCTCTCTCTCTCTCTCTCTCTCTCTCTCTCTCATCTCTCGTCCTGGATGTTTCTATCTCTCCCTCTCCCTTCCTCTCTCTCTCTCTGAAATCCATCAACGTGTTTAAAAACAGACAAGCATCCAAAACGGGTGTGGCTCAGTGGATAGAGCGCCAGCCTGCGGACTGGAAGGTCCCGGGTTCGATTCCGGTCAAAGGCAGGTACCTTGGTTGCGGGCACATCCCCAGTGTGGTGGTGGGGGGGGAGTTGCAAGAGGCAGCTGATCGATGATTCTCTCTCATCGATGTTTCTCTCTATCCCTCACCCTTCCTGTCTGTAAAAAATCAATAAAATGTATTTTAAAAAAATAAAAACAAACAAACACAAACCTGTGTGTCCTGCGGGCTGTGGGCACCCGCCACCAGGTGGCAGTGTTGCCCACAGGCTCTCCCGCCTGGGCGGCCTCTGGGTCTCGGATGGGGGCATCCGGAGAAAAAATGCCCCCCTGTCTCCCCAACACCGTGTCCCCTGACATCCTGAGGAGGCCTGCTCCACCAGCCGCTCAGGGCCCCGTGCAGCCCCTCCCCGGGCCTGACCGCTGGGTGCAGACTGGACCCCAGGTGGTGGGCTCCATCCCATTGGGGTGAGGGCAGGGGTCGTGCAGGAGGCAGCCGGCCCATGAATCTCTCTCATCATTGATGTTTCTCTCTCCCTCTCCCTCTCTGAGATCAATAAAAATGTGGTTAGAAAAAAGAAAGAAAGAGAATGCCCGCCACATACACACTTGGAGACAAAAACAAGCCAATGGCCTAAACCGGTGTGGCTCAGTGGATAGAGCGTCGGCCTGCAGACTGAAGGGTCCCGGGTTCGATTCCTGTCAAGGGCATGGACCTTGGTTGTGGGCACATCCCCAGTGGGGGGCATGCAGGAGGCAGCTGGTTGATGTTTCTCTCTCATTGATGTTTTTAACTGTCTGTTCCTTTCCCTTCCTTCCTGTAAAAAAAATCAATAAAATATATTAAAAAAATAAAATAAATATATATATTTTTTTATTGCTCTCAGAGAGGAAAGGAGAGGGAAAGAGAGAGAAAGATCCACGATGAGAGAGAATCACGGATCGGCTGCCTCCTGCACGCCCCCTACTGGGGATCAAGCCCACAACCCCGGCCATATGCTTTGACAGGGAATAATAAATAAATAAGCAAACAAACAAACAAATAAATAAGCAAGCAGAGGGTGTTGGGAAAATCGGCCAGGCACATTGCAAAAAATAAAATAAAATAAAATAAAGCAACTGGACCACCAGCTCACAGCCCACACAGGCCCCAAGCCCAACGTGGGGTGGAGACGGAAAGGTAAACTGTGAAACCAAAAAGGAGATAAAAATCCTCGGAGGAAGCCATCTTAGTGCTCTCAAAATCTACCCCCAACCCGAACCGGTGTGGGTCAGTGGATAGAGCGTCAGCTTGCGGACTGAAGGGTCCCGGGTTCGATTCCTGTCAAGGGCATGGACCTTGGTTGGGGGCACATCCCCAGTGAGGGGCGTGCAGGAGGCAGCTGATGGATGTTTCTCTCTCATCGATGTTTCTAACTCTCTCTCCCTCTCCCTTCCTCTCTGAAAAAAAAAAATCAATAAAATATATATGTTTTAAAAATATATTTTATTGATTTACAGAGAGAGAGGTATATGGGGGACAATGCTCTAACCAACTGAGCTACCCAGCCAGGGCCTGTATTAATCAGTTAATTAATTAGTTAATTATTGATTAATTAATGGACTAATTACTGATTAATTAATACTATTTAGAGAAGTCGGGAAGGCCGCCTGGCGGGGAAAGAAAACGTCTCGTTCACCCCAGAAGCGAATCTCCAAGCGGGAGGGGCAGGAGGTGTCTTCTGGGTTGAAGGGGGTGTCTGTATAGGGGAGAGGGGTCCCCAGAGCACATGGAGGTCCTGCGAGGGGAGGAAGATGGAGAAATCTGAGCCCTGGGGAGGCGTGGCTCCTTCGGATTCCGATTCTGATGGATTCCAGGAGCGGAGGGAGGGTCTCCCGACCCCCACCCAGAGGTCCCCAATCGGGGTCCCCAATCCGGGTCACCCCCATCCAGGAGGCCAGGCAGCCTGGGAGGAAGGAGGGAGGGTCTCCAGGCCCTGGGTCCCCCATGGGTGCCCATCAGGAACCCATCCAGGAACCCAGGCTGCCCCAAGAGGAAGGCGCCTTCGTCCCCAGCCTGGTGCCGCGCCCTCTCTCCGCCCCGGGGGCGAGCCTCCCCGGCTCCCCGGCTCCCCGGCTCCCCGTGGGCGCGGACGGACCGGAAACTGAGCGCCGGGACGGCTGGGTTTGGGTTTCCCGCGCTCTCCCCGGGGCCGGGGCGGGGCCGGCCGGGCTGATCTCCGGCTCCGTCTCCTCGGGGGCGCGTCCCGCCGGCGAGGATCCCCGGAGCGGCGGCAGGAGCGGGGCCGATGGAGCGGGACCCGGGCGAGGACCCCGCGCCCCGGGCCCGGCGAGGGGGGCGCAGGAGGCGGCGGAGGAGGCGGCCGGACAGCCGGGCGCGCACTGTGCGCTCCGCCCTGCAGCCGCCGCCCGTCGGGGCGCACGGGGCCGAGGGCGCACGGGGGCCCCGATGGCGATGGCGATGGGGATGGAGACGGTGGGGACCCCGGTGGTGGCGGCCCCGGGGGCGCGGCGGCCCCGCCGACAACCGGCTGCAGGCCGGCGCGTGCGCGGCGCTGGCCCTGCTGCCCGGCGCCCTGTGCGGGCCGCTGCGCCGCGTGGCCAACGCGCACTTCGCGCTGGTGGCGCTGCTCAGCCTGGTGCCCGCGGTGAGCGCCTTCCCGCCCGGCCCGGCGCTGGCGCCCGTGCTGTTCCTGGGGGCCGCGGCCGCCGCCCGGGGCCTGTGCGCCGCCCTCCGCCGCCACCGCGCCGCCCGCGCCGCCGACCGCCGCCGCTGCCAGGTCTTCAGCGGGTGAGCGGGGCCCGGGGGGTCTCCCGGGGGCGCATGGGGTCTCCAAAGCCGGGCCAGGGGCACACGGGGGCTCCCAGGGGCGCACGGGGTCTCCAAGTCCGGGCCAGGGGCGCGGGGGCCTTGGCTAGGGGCGCACCGGGTCTACAAGGCCCGGCTAGGGGCACACGGGGTCTCCGAGGCCAGGCCAGGGGTGCACAGGGTCTCTGAGGCCTGGCCAGGGGCGCACAGGGTCTCTTAGGCCTGGCCAGGGGTGCACGGGGTCTTCGAGGCCTGGCCAGGGGCACATGGGGTCTCCAAGGCCAGGCCAGGGGTGCAGGCGCCGTGGGGAGAGTAGCACCCCCCTAAGCCGGCCAAGCAGGACCATTTGGATTTTCTTTCCCAGCACGCCCAGTTCCCAGATGGAAAGACTGAGGCTTCTGGGCGTTTGGGGAGCCTCGTTCCATTGGGCTTGTCTCCCTCCTGACCCTGGTTTCTCCCTCCTGAACCTCCCCAGAGTTGGGGACACTCAGGCTGGGGTCACCCAGGGATGCTTGCTGGCCCCTTGTAGGGTGGCCGGACCCTGGACGGAGTTTTCTGGCCTCGAGCGGGCCGCGGGCGGAAAGAGAATAGGAAATTTTATTTATTTTTTTTATTTCTCTAAACATATTTTATTGAGTTTTTACAGAGAGGAAGGGAGAGGGAGAGAGAGCTAGAAACATCGACGAGAGAGAATCATCCATCAGCTGCCTCCTGGGGATGTGCCTGCACCCAAGGTCCCTGCCCTTGACCAGAATCAAACCTGGGACCCTTCAGTCCATAGACCGACGCTCCATCCACTGAACCACACTGGTTAGGGCTTTACTTTTTAGAGAGAGAGAGTGGAAGGGAAGGAGGGAGGAGGAGAGAGAGAGAGAAAAACACGGACTGGCGAGAGAGACATATACATCCACGGTATGTACCCTTGGCCGGAATTGAACCTGGGACCCTTCAGTCTGCGGGCTGACGCTCTACCCACTGAGCCACGCCGGTTTCGACCGGATCTGGGAGTGTTCCACACGGGCTCTGTGGGGCCGGTGCATCTCCCGCATTCCGTACCAGGAGCAGCCCAAGGCACTCCTGTTTATAGCCCTGGAGCTCGCAGGAAAAAGGGAGCGGCTATTTTGATTTCTGCATTTTTCGCGTGCCCTCCTGCCGGCCGGCGCTCGCGCTCTCTCTCTCTCTCTCTCTCTCTCTCTCTCTCTCTCTCTCTCTCTCTCTCGGCGTGGCCCTCCCTCCCGCCCTCCCTCGCCTTTTCCCGCCCTCCGGCTCTTTCTCCCACCGAGTCCTTGTTTTCCACATTGATGGGGTGGGTTGTGTGGACACACGGGAGTTGGAAGTGGCCCGTGAGGTCACCTCTCTCTCTGTCTGTGTCTGGCCTTCATGCTTTTTATTTTTATTTATTTATTTTAACATTTTAAAAATATATATATTTTATCGATATTTTTTCAGAGAGGGATAGAGAGTTAGAAACATCCATGAGAGAGAAACATTGACCAGCTGCCTTCTACACACCTCCCACCGGGGATGTGCCCACAACCGAGGTGCACGCCCTTGACCGGAATCGAACCCGGGACCCTTAAGTCTGCGGGCCGACGCTCTACCCACTGAGCCACACCGGTTTCGGCTGGCCTTCATGCTTTTAACTTGGAAAAGGCCTTTATCCTGGGGGTGTGGGAAAAGAATATAAAACGTGCCTGTCACTGCAGTCGGAGACGGAGGGGGGGGGGGTTGTCTTGCAGGACCTGGCATGAAGGAGACTGGAGTCTCTGGTTATGAAGAACGAGTGGCCCACGCCGAAACCGGTGTGGCTCAGTGGGTAGAGCGTCGGCCTGTGGACTGAGGGGTCCCAGGTTCGATTCCGGTCAAGGGCATGGACCTTGGTTGTGGGCACATCCCCAGTAGAGGGTGTGTAGGAGGCAGCTGGTCAATGTTTCTCTCTCTCATGGATGTTTCTAACTCTCTCTCCCTCTCCCTTCCTCTCTGTGAAAAAAAAAATCAATAAAATATATTTTAAAAAGAAAAGAAAGAAAAGTAGATTGTGAAATTGATTTAAAAAAAAACATATTTAAAAAAAATAAAATAAGCCCTGACCGGTGTGGCTCAGTGGGTAGAGCGTCGGCCTGCGGACTGAAAGGTCCCGGGTTCGATTCCGGTCAAGGGCATGGGCCTTGGTTGCGGGCACCTCCTCAGCAGGGGGTGCGCAGGAGGCAGCTGATGGATGATTCTCTCTCATTGATGTTTCTCGCTCTCTCTCCCTCTCCCTTCCTCTCTGTAAAAATCAATAAAATATCTTTTTAAAAATAAGTGGAACAACCCATCAATGTTTCTCTCTCTCAGAAAATTTTAAACACGTATTCCGTCCCATTTCTCCCTTTGGAGAAATATATATATGTATATATATATGTATATATGTGTGTGTATGTGTATATACATTATATATATAAGTACATATACATACACATATAAAATAAACATATAAATCAATCGAACCCTGGCCTCCTGGTTCCTGGCCCGGCGCCCAAACCCCTGAGCCACCCTGGCCGGGACCTTCCTTTCGAGAGGGCATGTCCTGTTCCTTTATCCCTCTCGCCCGTGGACGTGTGCGGGAGCCCGTTCTGAGCACAGAAGGCTTCCTTGTCATCTCTAAAAAAACAAAACCAAGTCCGGCTCCCGGCTCCCGGCTCCCGGCTCCCGGGGGCCAGGAGGAGCGGGAACACGGTGTGTTTGGGAAAGGGGAGCCGGGCGGTGTTGTTTTCTCCGTGTGCGGGGCGGGCGGAGGCAGATCCGGGCGGCTTTGATACGCGGGCGGGCGGGCATGCTCCTGGGACCGGGCGGCCCTGGCCGGGCCCTGTCTGGCCCGGGAAGAAAGAGACGTGTTTATTTGTGCAGCGAGGGCCCCTCCCGGGATTGTGATTGTGATTGTGTGGCAGCCTCCGAGGAGAGCAGGCCCGGTGACCCAGCGAGGGGGGAGGGGGGAGAGGCCGGCTCTGCGCTCGGCCTGGGGTTCGGGGTTCGGGGTTTGGGGGGTGGGTGCCCGGGTGTGCTCTGGATGGGGCGAGGGGGCACCGGAGGGAGGTACAGTGCCCTGACTTGTTGGGGGGGGGTGTTTTTTAAAAATATATTTTATTGATTTTTCACAGAGAGGAAGGGAGAGGGAGAGAGAGTTAGAAACGTCGGTGAGAGAGAAACATCCATCAGCTGCCTCCTGCACACCCCCCACTGGGGATGTGCCCGCAACCCAGGCACATGCCCTTGACTGGAATCGAACCCGGGACCCCTCAGTCCGCAGGCCGACTCTCTATCCACTGAGCCACATCGGTTAGGGCTTCTGTGGGCTTTTTAAAATATATTTTTATGGATTTCAGAGAGGAAGGGAGAGGGGGAGAGAGAAACATCCGTGATGAGAGGGAATCACAGACCGGCTGCCTCCTGCACGCCCTCACTGGGGATCAAGCCTGCCACCCCGGCACATGCCCTGACCAGGAATCGAACCCGGATCTCCTGGTTCCTGGCCCGACACTCAAACCCCTGAGCCACACCGACCGGGCTCACTCTGACGTCCCCCCTGGTCAGGCTGGGGCGGGGGCAGCTGGCCACGTGCCCCGGGCCGGGGTCCGCGGTGCCCGCCGGCCGGGGAACACGCGGAGCTCCCCGTGACGAGGTGTGACGAGGCGTGTGGCCAGCCGGCGGGCGCCAGGACAAAGCCGTCCTTGTTCCTGGGGCCGCGTCAATGCCCGTCTGTCGGGAGCAGGAGGTGTTGCTGTTGGGCCTGGCCTCCTGAGGGAGTTCTTTGGAGGGCTGGGCGCTGGGAGAGACCGGAGTGTGCCCGTGTCCCCCCCCGCCCCCATAACCCCCTGCCGCATTCCCCTCTCTGCATCCCCCCAGCCATAAAATAAATATACAAACCAATAATCCCAGCCGAAACCAGTGTGGCTCAGTGGAACTCAGCCTGTGGACCCAAAGGGTCCTGGGTTCGATTCCTTGGTTGCAGGCACATCCCCAGTGGGGAGTGTGCAGGAGGCAGCTGATGGATGTTTCTCTCTCATTGATGTTTCTAGCATTCTATCCCTCTCTCTTCCTCTCTTAAACAATCAATAATATATATATGTATTTAAAAAAAAACAAACAATTATTTCCAGAATATCAGAAGAATTAAAAAAAAAAATGTTTCCTAGCTGGTTTGGCTCAGTGCATAGAGCGTCGACCTGCAGACTGAAGGGTCCCAGGTTCAATTCCGGTCAAGGGCATGCACCTTGGTTGCGGGCACAACCCCCAGTGGGGGAGGGGGTGCAGGAGGCAGCTGATGGATGTTTCTCTCTCATCGATGTTTCTAGCTCTCTGTCCCTCCCCCTTCCTCTCTGTGAAAAAAAAAAATCAATAAAATATATTAAAAAAAAAATATATATATATTAATATATATATTAACCTGTGCTGGTTAACAACTGGTTAACGTGCTGGTTAACAACCCACACTATTGCGGTTTAACCGGTTAACCGTGCGGGTTGACTGCCGACCCGTTATAAACACGGAGGGAGCAATACAGCAAAGCAGCCCCGTGCCGACCCGCCTACACGTGACCACACGTCAGCACACGCGTGGCCCCGTGCGCACGGGGACCCCGTCTCGCCCTCAGGGAGCAGAAGCGGTTCCTGAGCCGGTGCTGGAAGGACCTGCACGTGGGGGACTTTGTGCGCCTGGGCCGCGACGAGATGGTGCCTGCCGACATCCTGCTGCTGGCCTCCAGCGCGCCGGGCGGCCAGTGCCACGTGGACACAGCCAGCCTGGACGGCGAGACGAGCCTCAAACGGCGGCAGGCGGTCCGCGGCTTCTCCGAGCCCGTGAGTGGCCGGGGCGGGGCGGGGAGAGGGGGCGAGCCAGGGGGGTGTCCAGGGCATCGGGGCACCGCTCCACGTCTGCCTGCCAGCCTGCAGACCCCTCCCCACACACACACACCCCCATCATGCCGAGCTGCGTCTCCGAGGAGACAGAGGGGAGCCGGAGGGTCTGAGTGGACCCCTGACCTGCAGCTGTGGGGAGCAGGAGTCTCTCCCTTTCTCTCCCTCCGGCCTCCCGCCCTCCCACTCTCTCCGGGAAGGAATGGGACGGATGTTCTCGCTCGGCCGGCGTGGCCGGCGTGGCTCCGTGGCCGGCGTGGCTCCGTGGCCGGCGTGGCTCCGTGGCCGGCGTGGCTCCGTGGCTGGCGTGGCTCCGGGCTGAGTGTCGACCTAGGCCAGGGGTTGGCAAACGCATGAGTCTACAGAGCCACACATCGACAGCACAACGATTGAAATTTATTTCATATATATATATATATATATACATATACATATATCTTTAAAAATGTATATATCTTATTGATTTTTCACAAGGAGGAAGAGAGAGGGATAGAGAGGAACATCGATGAGAAAACAATAATCGGTCAGCTGCCTCCTGCACGCCCCCCGCTGAGGATATGCCTGCAACCAAGGTCCATGCCCTTGACCAGAATCGAACCTGGGACCTTTCAGTCTGCAGGCCAATATTCTATCCACTGAGTCAAACCGGTTTCGGCAATATAGATTAGATAGAGATAGAGATAGAGATAGAGATAGAGATAGATAGAGATATAGAGATATAAAGATATATATATATATATATATATATATATATATGTATATGTGTGTGTGTGTGTGTGTGTGTGTGTATATATATATATATCTTTATTGATTTCAGAGAGAAAGGAAGTGGGACCGAGAGTTAGAAACATCCATGATGAGTGAGAATCTCAGATCGGCTGCCTCCTGCACACCCCCTGTTGGGGATCGAGCCCACAACCCAGGCCTGTGCCCTTGGCTGAGGTCGAACCTGGGCCCCTTCAGTTCGCAGGTGGTCTGAGCTCTCTCCGCTGAGCCACACCGTCGAGGGCTGACATTTCTTTGGAGAGCCACACTTTTTTAAACGTGAACCATCTAGGCAGGCACATTGTCATTCACTTCATTAGGGTCCTCCTAAGCTGGCCTCGGCTACACCCTCGAGGGGCCGAGGTTTGCCAACCACCAACAACCTAGGAACCGGGAGGTCACGGGTTTGATTCCCGGTCGGGCCACGTGCCCGGGTTGCGTGCTTGATCCCCGATGTGGGGGCGGGGGGGGGGCGTGCTGGAGGCAGCCGGTCCGTGTTCCTCTCCCTCCCTCTCCCGTCCCCTCTGACGTCAATAGGAAATAGATTCTTCACAAAGAGAGAAAACGAGAGGTGGCAGGAGGCGGGTGCGAGGGGCCGGGCGGCAGCTCCCTCCCTCGGCCTCGCAGGCAATTAGTCTCTAATTGAATTACCGCGGCCCCCGCTGCCGGGTGCCTGGGGAGCAGACATTTATCACCTCCGGGGACAGAGACGGGTGCTAATTGGATCGGTCGATACCGAGCCTTCTGCAGGAAATGTCAGGGCTGTTCTGTCACGCCTGGGGGGTTAGTCACCGCGCCCGGGATCTACACAGAGGGCACCGTCGAGGTCGGACGGGACGGGGGCCGGCGTGCGGCGATGGTGGCGGTGGTGGTGGGGTCCCGGTGATTAGCGGTGTGTTCTGTGGGGCTGGGGGAGGAGTGCACTCTAAGGGGAGCCACGGAGGAAGGAAAGGATGCTGAGGACTCCCTCGCCGATGTGAGACAAAAAAAAAATATTTCATTCTAGCAGGCGGGGAGCTACGCAGGCCCATCCTGTTTAAAGAAATATATATATATATATATATATTTAAATATATGTTATTGATTTATTTACAGAGAGGAAGGGAGAGGGAGAGAGAGAAACATCGATGAGAGAGAATCATCCCTCAGCTGCCTCCTGCACGCCCCCCACTGGGGATGTGCCCTCAACCAAGGTCCATGACCTTGGCCAGAATAGAACCTGGGACCCTTCAGTCTGCAGGCCTACGCTCTATCCATGGAGCCAAACCAGTTTTGGCTAAAGATATTTTTTTTAAAAAAAGCCATGGCTGGTTTTTTGTTGTTGTTGTTGTTGTTGTTGTTGTTGTTGTTTGCTCAGTGGTTAGAGCGCCCACCCGTTGAGAGAAGGGTCGCGGGTTTGCTCCCCGCCCCCAGTTGGGACGCATGCGATGTGTCTCTCTCCCATCAATGTTTCTCTCTCGCTCCCATCCTCTCCCTGCCCCCAACCCCCCCCCCCAAAAATATATATATTGAAAATAATTATAGCCCTAGCCAGTTTGGCTCAGTGGATAGAGCGTCGCCTGCGGACGGAAGGGTCCCAGGTTCGATTCCGGTCAAAGGCATGGACCTCGTCCCCAGTGGGGTGTGTGCAGGAGGCAGCTGATGGATGTTTCTCTCCCATCGATGTTTCTAACTCTCTATCCCTCTCCCTTCCTCTCTGTAAAATATCAATAAAATATATTATATAAAAAAAAAAACAACAAGAAACAGTGGCTTATCAAAATAAAAATTTTAAAAAGCCCTTTGATTCAGGGGTGAAGGCGGCCGCTTCAAAGGAGGGCGGTATTGTGGACTCTGTGCTGGGCGGAGCTTCAAAGCGAGGGCTCCTTCTGGCCTTTGTCTGGCACTCGGGGGCCTTGACCCTCGGCCAGGACGTCTCAGGACGTCTCTCTCTCTCTCTCTCTCTCTCTCTCTCTCTGTCCCCCTTTCTCTCTGAAATCAATAAAAACGTATTTAAAAAATAATGACAGCCAGGACCGGTTTGGCTCAGAGGACAGCGTCGGCACATCCCCGGTCGGGGTTGTGCAAGAGGAAGCTGATCGATGACTCTGTCATCGATGTTTCTAACTCTCTATCCCTCTCTCTTCCTCTCTGTGAAAAACCAATAAAAAAATATATATATATATATATATTTTTTAAATTGCAACTCAAATGTTTAAAAAAATAAATAATAAATAAAATAAGAAATAAAAATAAATAAAAAATAATGACGATGAAAGAGCTCCATGAAGAAAAGAGTAAGATGCAAATGGACCGTGCCCTCCCTCGCAACGGCCACCAGCCAGTCAGGCGCGCGTATGCAAATCAACCCAGTAAAGATGGAGGGTTCATTTGCATACTCTGGGGGTGTCCCAGGCCTCTGGGCGTTGTGGGGAGGCAGAGCAGCGGCTCTGGCCGGAGCGGGGGCGGTCCGGGCGGCCGGGGGAAGGAAGGCCGGATCTTGCAGGAATCTCTATGCACTGGGCCTCTAGTGATTAAATGAAACGGCCGGAGCCGGCCGAGCCCGGCGCCCTCTGACGCCCCCTGCTGTTTCAGGCCTCCGCCTTCGACCCTCTGACCTTCACCGGCGTCGTCGAGTGCGAGAGGCCCAACAACGACCTGAGCAGGTTCCGGGGCTGCGTGTGAGCGCCCGCCCAGGGGGCCCGCCCTCCGGGGTCCCCGCTCGCCCTCCCTGCCGCCCTGCACCAGGCGGCGTCCCGGCCTCCCCTCCTGAGGCAGCTCCCCGGGACGGAGGGCCCGTGGGGGTGTCCCCCGTCACACGTGCACACGCGTGACACACGTCTCCCCACGCCCCGCAGCACGCACAGCGACGGGCGGAAGGCCGGGCTGCACAGGGAGAACCTGCTGCTGCGCGGCTGCACCGTCCGGAACACGGAGGCCGTGGTCGGCATCGTCGTCTACGCAGGTGGGCACTCCATGTGGTCACACGCCGTCACACGCATGTCACACGCATGTCACACGCGGGGGCGGGGCGGCGCCGGCTGCCCTCCTTGTCCTGTGTGCTCCTTTTCTTTTCATTTTATTTTATTTTGTCATTATTATTTTTAATATATCAATGTATGTTTTTATATACTTTTCCAACTCTCTGTCCCTCTCTCTTTCTCTCTGTTAAAAAAAAAAAAAGTCAGTAAAATATATACAAAAAAATAATCATAACAACAGAAAAAGAAGTTCGCGTTTAAACAGTGTGGCTCTCCAAAGACACGCCCATCGTTGTCCTGTTGCTGTTGGGCTCCGGTTTGCCGGCCATGGGCCTCGGTATGGCAGGATGGCAGCAGCATTATTCGTCCACCCGCTGGGCAGGGCCGCCCGCACCTCCTCACCCTCTCCCCCCTCTCCCCCTCTCCCTCGCCCTCCCGCCCCCGCAGGCCATGAGACCAAGGCCCTGCTCAACCGCAGCGGCCCCCGCTACAAGCGCAGCAAGCTGGAGCGGCAGATGGACAGGGACGTGCTGAGGTGTGTGCTGCTGCTCGTGGGCCTGTGCCTGGTGTCCGCCGTCGGTGAGTGCGTCCCCACGCCGGCTGCCGGCTGCCCAGCGGGCCTCGGGCGCCGCCCTCAACCCCGCCTGGACATGGAGGGATGTTTGTTCCTTTGTTTGTTTGTTTATATTTTTATTGATTTCTTACAGAGAGGAAAGGAGAGAGATAGAGAGCTAGAAACAGCGATGAGAGAGAAACATGGACCAGCTGCCTCCTGCACGGCCCCCACTGGGGATGTGCCCGCCACCAAGGTCCATGCCCTTGACCGGAATCGAACCCGGGACCCTTCCGTCCGCAGGCCGACGCTCTACGCACTGAGCCACACTGGTTTCGGCAAGGATGTTTTGTTTTTACTGTTATGTTGTTGTTGTTGTGAATGCTCAGCCGAGGATAGTTTCCCGTTGATCTTTAGAGAGAGAGAGGAAGAAAGAGGAAGAGACAGAGAGAAACGTCGATGAGAGGGAAACATTGATCAGCTGCCTCCTGCACACCTCCCGCAACCAAGGTCTGTGCCCTTGACCAGAATCAAACCCGGGACCCTTCAGTCTGTAGGCCAACGCTCTATCCATGAGCCAACCCTGCTAGGGCTTTGTTTGTTTATTTATTTATTTATTTTTTATTGATTTCAGAGAGGAAGAGAGAGAAGCCAGCGATGAGAGAGAATGATGGATCGGCTGCCTCCTGCACACCCCATAATGGGGACAGATCCTGCAACCCGGGCCTGTGCCCCTGACCGGGAATCAGACCGTGACTTCCTGGTTCCTGGATCTTTTGCTCAACCATTGAGCGTGTTACACCAGCCGGCCACTTTTCTGTCTTTTAAAAAATATATGTCTGTTTTATTGGTGTCAGAGAGGAAGGGGGAGAGAGAAACATCAGTGACGAGAGAACATCACGGATCAGCTGCCTCCCACACGCCCCCACATTAGGGACGGAGCCCACAGCCCGGACCTGGGCCCTGACCGGGACTCGAACCCTGGCCTCCCGGTGCCCAGGCGGACGCTCGCCCCCTGTGCCACGCCAGCCGGCTGGCCGGGCTGTGCTTTGGTTTCTTAGGCGACCAGCAGGCTCCTTGGGCCAAAGGTCCCCTGCTCACTGAGCCACAGCCTCTGGCTTGGCTCCCGCCCGCCTGCCCGCCCGCCCGAGGCCCCTGACGCTCCCCCCGACGTTGTCCCCCCAGGCCACGGCGCGTGGGTGCGGCGGCACCAGGAGGAGGCGCTGTTCTGGGTCCCCGAGGCGGACGGCAGCTCCCGGTCCCCGGCCACCGCAGCGGCATACTCCTTCCTGACCACGGTCGTCCTCCTGCAGGTGCACGGGTGGGCGGGACCGGAGACCCCCTCCGGGCTCGGCCGGGGGGGGCCTCACGCGGCCGCCCTCGCAGGTGCTGGTCCCCGTCTCGCTGTACGTGTCCCTCGAGGTCGTCAGGCTGTGCCAGGCGCAGCTGCTGCAGCAGGACGCCGGGCTGAACGACGCGGGGGCCGACGCCCGGCCGCGGTGCCGCGCCCTGCACCTGGCCGAGGACCTGGGCCAGGTCCGCCACGTCTTCTCCGACAAGACCGGCACGCTCACCGAGAACCGGCTGGCCTTCCGGCGCTGCAGCGTGGCCGGCTGCGAGTACGCACACGGCGCGCACGGTGAGCGCGGGCCTCGTGCACGCCCGCACACGCATGTACACGCCCGCACACGTATCTGCACACATGTACCCGCACGGCGCGCACGGTGAGCCGGGGCCTCGTGCACGCCCGCACACGCATGTACGCGCCCGCACACGTATCTGCACACATGTACCCGCACGGCGCGCACGGTGAGCCGGGGCCTCGTGCACGCCCGCACACGCATGTACGCGCCCGCACACGTATCTGCACACATGTACCCGCACGGTGCCCACGGTGAGCCGGGGCCTCGTGCACGCCCACACACACATGTACGCGCCCGCACACGTATCTGCACACATGTACCCGCACGGCGCGCACGGTGAGCGCGGGCCTCGTGCACGCCCGCACGCGCGCACACACACGTACGTACACACACACGTATATGCACACATGTACTCGCACGACGCCAACAGTGAGCCCTGGCCCACACGCACACACACATGCACGTGCGCACACACGTATATGCACACATGTACTTGCACGGCGCGCACGGTGAGCCCGGGCCTCATGCATGCCCACACGTGCACACACACGTACACACGCATGTACACACACATAGAGATATACACACGCACACACATGTACTTGCAAGACGCCAACGGTGAGCCCTGGGGCTGGACCGAGCCGGGCCTTGTGC
Organism: Pipistrellus kuhlii; assembly: GCF_014108245.1. NCBI lineage: Eukaryota > Metazoa > Chordata > Mammalia > Chiroptera > Vespertilionidae > Pipistrellus > Pipistrellus kuhlii. Next base: position 116,860 of record NW_023425477.1, read on the forward strand.
AAGCACACACACACACGTAAACACGCACATAAACACACACGTGTGCACACATATGTACACACACACACATCCTTCCAGCCAGACAGGTGTTTCTTTGTTCACCCTCACCAGAGGGTTTTTGTTTTCCCATCGATGGCTATTATTACTATTTTAATACATTTTATTGATTTGTTTAGAGAGGAAGGGCGAGGGATAGAGAGTTAGAAACATCATGGATGCTTCTGTCTCCCTCTCCCTGTCCCTTCTTATTTGAAATCAATAAAAATATCTAAAAAAAACAAAACAAAACATAAGACCTAAGATTGGCATCCCACGGGCTTAATACCACCTCCCCACCCCCACCCCCACCCCAGCCTTGTTTCCTGGGGCCTTAGTGAGCCCTCAGGGCCTCGGTCTTCCCGTCTGTGAAATGGGCTGGGCTCTCAGCCGCGTGTGGTGGCGAGGAGGTGCGTCCTCCCTCCCTCAGTGGGGACCCCGCCAGGCAGCACGCCCTGTGTCCCCCGTGTCAGTCCCCCGTGTCAGTCCCCCATGTCCCCCCGCGGCCTCTCCCCACAGCCCGGCGGCTGGCCCAGTACCAGGAGGCGGACTCGGACCCGGAGGAGCCAGGGCCCCGGGGCAGCATCGGCAGCCGCCAGAGCTTCCGCCCGCTGCACCGCACGTACAGCAGCCCCATGGTGAGCGCCCCCTCTCCCCGCTGCCGCCCGCCCTCAGCCCTCGGGGGGCTCTGTCGTGGCTGTGAGGCCCCCACCACCGAGGCCGAGGACTGTCTCCTGTCGGGGCAGGTGCAGGAGGCAGGCGGTCCAGGCTCCTCTCACATCAATGTTTCTCTCTCTCTCTTTCTCTGTCTCTCTCTGTCTCTCTGTCTCTCTCATCTCCCTCACGTTCTCTCTCATATAATCACATCGCCCTGGCTGCTTTGGCTCAGTTGATAGAGAGTTGGCCTGCAGGCTAAAGGGTCCCGGGTTCGATTCCTGTCAAGGTCACAGACCTCGATTGAAGTTTGATCCCCATTGCTGGTTGGGCTGTGAGTGGGAGGCAACCAGTGGCTGTTTCTCTCACATCAAAGTTTCTCTCTCTCTCTCTCTCTCTCTCTCTCTCTCTGTCTCTCTCTCTCCCCCTCTCTCCTGCCTTCCACTCTCTCTAAAAACCAATGGAAAAATGTCCTCAGGTGAGGATTTAAATATATATATATATATTATTGATTTTTACAGAGAGGAAGGGAGAGGGATAGTTAGAGACACCGATGAGAGAGAAACACCCATCAGCTGCCTCCTGCATACCCCCCACTGGGAATGGAGCTTACAACCAAGGCACATGCCCTGACCGGAATCGAACCCAGGACCCTTCGGTCCGCAGGCCGACGCTCTATCCACTGAGCCACCCCAGCCAGGGCGAGGGCTTTTTTTTTGTTTTTGGTTGTTGTTGTTTTTTTAATGAAAGAACTCGAGGTGCCTCCGCCAGCCCCGAAGACACTCGGGAGCGCCCTGGTCGGACACACCCAGAGCGGCCTCTCAGCCTGGCCTCTTGCAGGAGGAGGACATCAGGCCGGACCCCGAGCTGCTGGAGAAGCTGAGCGAGTGCGACCGGCGCCTGGCACTCGCCAGGCACCAGCCCCACCCGCTGGCCCACCTCCCGCCCGAGCTGGCCGACGTCTTTGACTTCTTCATCGCCCTCGCCCTCTGCAACACCGTGGTGGTGTCCGCGCCCGACCAGCCCCGGCCGAGGGCAAGTCCGCCCCCACGGCCCTCGGCGGCCCCCGACCCCCGACCCCCGAGGCCCCCAGGCCTGCACCACCGCCCCCGGGTTCCGGCACCAGCCCCTGGCAGGAGAGAGGCCCCCGCAGGCCAGGACCCGGGGGCCAGGCTGGGGGACGGGCCTCCTGGACGGGGATCCTGGGGTCACCAGCCGGCGGCTCAGCTTGTCCTCGGCTCAGGAGAGGTTTCTCGGGGTTTGGGAATGCTATTGTATTTGCATATTTACATGTTTTTTAAAAATATATTTTCATGGATTCCAGAGAGGAAAGGAGGGGGAGAGAGAGAAAAGTAAGTGGTGAGAGGGAATTT
>NW_023425478.1:0-52500 GCF_014108245.1 Pipistrellus kuhlii
ATCCCCAGGAAGGAGGCGTGCGGGAGGCAGCCGATTCGTGATTCTCTCTCATTATGGGTGTTTCTTTTCATAAAAAAACATATATATTTATTGATTTTTTTTTTTTACAGGGAGGAAGGGACAGGCACAGAGAGTTAGAAACATCCATCAGCTGCCTCCTGCACGCCCCCTACTGGGCATGTGCCCACAACCAAGGTACAGGCTCTTGACTGGAATCGAACCCGGAACTCCTGAGTCTGCAGGATGACACTCTATCCACTGAGCCACACCAGTCAGGGCTCCTCATGGATGTCTCTATCTCCCTCTCCCTCTTCCTCCCTCTGAAATCAATATATATATATTTTTTTAATTAATTTTTTTTTTTAAGAGAAACAGGTTCTTGACTATTGCGATTCACATTTCACAAGAATAACCACAGCCCAGGCAGCAAGCAGAAACGAAAGACTCAGGGGACAGTCCCGGCAGAAAGACGGATCCATGCCGACACCCGCCGGCCAGCCTCCGCGCCCCACGCCCCCCACGGCCCCCACCAAACGCCACGTAACGCCCCCAGCCCGCCTCGCCGTGGCCGTGCAGGGAGAAGACCCCGGATCTCAGACTGGCGGCCGCTCTCCCGCCCCCGGCCCGTCCGAGAGGGCTGCCCGCCGGGCATGCATCCAGCCACGCTCCCGTGGGCGGAGGGCGTGGCCTCGGCGAAGGGAAGCCACGTGTGGACCGGAGCCCCCCCAGAGCCCGGCCGGGGGAGCGCCCGGGGTCCTCACCCAGGCTGAAGAGCACCAGGAACTTGAGGCACACGAACTCCCGCTGGTCCACCTGCAGGTCCCGCAGCTTGGCCACGAGGTCCTGGGCGTGGCCCAGCAGGCTGCTCAGCGTGGCCCCCGCCTGCGCAGCGATGATGGAGTAATCCACCTGCAACAGAGGGGGGGTCAGCCCGCCCGCCGCCCGGCCCGCCGCGTGTGTGTGTGTGTGTGTGTGGGGGGAACAGGCCGCTGCTGTGTGTGTGTGTGTGTGTGTGTGTGGGGGGCAGGCCGCTGCCGTGTGTGTGTGTGTGTGTGTGGAACAGGCCGCTGCCGTGTGTGTGTGTGTGTGTGTGTGTGTGTGTGGGGGGGGAACAGGCCGCTGCCGTGTGTGTGTGTGTGTGTGGGGGGGGGGGAGGGGGGGCAGGCCGCTGCCGTGTGTGTGTGTGTGTGTGTGTGTGTGTGTGTGTGTGGAACAGGCCGCTGCCGTGTGTGTGTGTGTGTGTGTGTGTGTGTGTGTGTGTGGGGAACAGGCCGCTGCCGTGTGTGTGTGTGTGTGTGTGTGTGTGTGTGTGTGGAACAGGCCGCTGCCGTGTGTAACGGCGTGAGGGGCCCCGTGGCCGCAGGAGACACGTGCCGGCCGGGACCACCAAAGGGACCATGACGGTTCTGATACATGGAGGCGTGTCCGTGGCTTGGCAGGGAACAGGTTTGGACTGAATGCTAGATTTTTACTGCAGCCTCTCTACTCGGAGCGGCCAGATGGGGATGATCTCTGAACGCATAATCATCTGGCCACTCAGTGTGTGTGTGTGTGTATCTATCTATCTATCCATCCACCCATCCATCTATCTTTCTATCTATCTATAGATATCTATATTTATATATCTATCTCTCCGTCTCTCTCTCGTATGTGTGTGTGTGTATCCATCCATCTATCTATCTATCTATCTATCCATCCATCCATCTATCTTTCTATCTATCTATCTATCTATCTATCTATCTATAGATATCTATATTTATATATCTATCTCTCCGTCTCTCTATCTATCTATCTATAGATATCTATATTTATATATCTATCTCTCCGTCTCTCTCGTGTGTGTGTGTATCTATCATCTATCTATAGATATGTATATTTATATCTCATATATATATATATCAGAGGCCCGGTGCATGAATCCGTGCATGGGTGGGGTCCGGCCAGCCTGGCCAGGGGGCGGGGACGTGGGCGGTCGGCCGGCCTGCCTGCTGGTCGCACTCCTGGTCGAGGGGACCGTTTGCATAGGAGCCTTTTATGATATAGGATGTACACTGAGTGCCCGGATGATGATGCGTTCAGAGACCATCCTCCTCTGGCCGCTCCGTGTAGATAAGGAGCCCCCGGAAATGTAGACACACGTTAACAGCTGCTAAGGCACTTGATTTTGAGAATGAACTGCATGTTAACCAACACTGACTTTACAGTCATTCAAAGTGTGTGTGACACACACACACACACACACACACACACACACCTTTCTTTCTATTGTGAAATTGCATCATCACCTAAGATTAAGCTTTTTTTTTTTTTTTTTAAATACATGTTTTAAAATTGACTTCAGAGAGAGAGAGAAACATCCATGATGCGAGAGAAGCGCCCATCGGCGGCCTCCTGCCCTGGGGATGGAGCCCACCACCCGGGCACAGGCCTTGGACTAGAATCAAACCTGGGACCCTCGGGTCCGCACCACACCAGCCGGGCTCTGATCTGATGGCTGAGGACAACCACTTCCCGGTGGAGGAAACAAAGCAGAAAAAGGCTGATTTCCTTTTCCATAAAAACCAAACAAAATTGGTGCCCCGTCATCGGTTCCTCACGGGGACGGGAAGTTAGTTCCCTTATAACAAGGGGACCCGGGTGGCTGAGGGGCCCGGGGCGGCCGGTGTGGACCGGCGCCCGTCCGGTCTGCCCGCTGCTCTGGCACGCGGTCCCGCCGGCCGTTAATATTGCAGCAGCAGCAGCAGCAGCAGCAGCCGCACAGCCTGCCCGGGAGGCCGAGGGGCCCCGCCCGCCCTGGCCCGCCCGCCCTGGCCCGCGTGCATGAAATTTTTATATTTATCGACATTTCATTAGCATAATTGACTGCCCTCGCGTCTACGGGAGAGCGGCGCGGGCTGCCTCCGGGGCAGGAGGGACCGGTCCCCGGAGTGGAATTTGCAATTAAAACAGGAGGCGGAATGGATGCGACTCCTCATTGTGTGAAGATGATGAGTCTGATGTTCAGCCTCCGCCGAGAGCGCCCGTGTCCGCGAGAGCGAGGGAAGGGGTGCGTCCGGGGGGGGCCCCCCCGAAGGCGTCCGTCAGTGTGCGGGGAGTCGGCTGCGTGGGGAGCGGTCCCCCGGGGCGGCCGGGCCGGCCTCCGCCCTCCCGTCTCAGCATCAGGGTCTCAGACCAGCGGCTCTGGCTTCTGCCTCTGGCGAACCAGGACGCGGACAGCTGGGCTGGGACAGGCACACACCGTGCGGCCACTGCCTGCCCAGCTCACGGCCCGGCCGCGTGGCTCCGGGGCGGAGCATCGACCCAGGAGCCAGGAGGCCAGGGTTCGATTCCCGGTCGGGGCACAGGCCCGGGGTGCGGGCTCCGTCCCCAGTGGGGGGCGTGCGGGAGGCAGCCGGTCCGTGATGCTCTCTCATCATGGGTGTCTCTGTCTCTCTCCCCTCCCCTCCTCTCTGAAGTCAGTAATTAAAAAAATATACACTGAGTGGCCAGAGTGGTAAAATAAAAAAAGGCGTGTGTGTGTGTGTGTGCGTGCGCGCGCGTATACACACACACGTTGAATGATTATACAATCAGTGTTGGTTAACACGCAGGTCCTTTTCAAAATCAAGTGCATTATCAGCAGTGAACGTGTGCCTACGTTTTTGTGGGCGCCTTATCCACACCGAGTGGCCTGATTGTTATGGTCTCTAAACACATAATAGCCTAGCCACTCAGCGCACATCCTATAGAATAAAAGGCCAATATGCAAATGGTCCCCTCGACCAGGCGTGTGACCAGCAGGCAGGCCGGCCAGCCGCCCACGTCCCCTCCCCCTGGCCAGGCTGGCCGGACCCCACCCGTGCACGCATTCATGCACCGGGCCTCTACCACACACACACACACACACACACACACACACACACACTCTCTCTCACTGAGTGGCCAGATTCTTATGGGTTCAGAGATCATCATCATCTGGCCGCCCCTGTAGGGGAAAGAAAGAGCTAGAGGAATCGGGCCGGGGTTCAGGTGCGGGGCGGCCCCCCCTCAGGGGGTCCCCTCCTCCCGCTGGTGATGCCAGGACCTGGGCAGCCAGGCCCAGAGCCCCCCGCCCCCCGCCCCTCCGCGGCCGGCCCCGGAGACAGGCCGTGCCTTCCCGCTCAGCGGTAATTGTCCGCCCGGCAGCACTTAGGGGAGTGAGCACGGGGGAGGCCGTTTCCAAGGGGCCGGCCTGGGCGCTCGGAGGAGCAGGCTCAGCCGCTCCATCGCTGAGCTGCCCGCCGAGGAAAGGAAATCACATTAATTTGTGGCCGAGTCTGTTCTTCCAATGCGGCTCCCGGTGGGCAGGGAGGGGCGGGGGGTAGAGAGAGGGAGGGAGGGAGGAGGCAGGGAGAGGAGGAGGAGGGAAAGAGGGAGGGAGGGAGGAGGCAGGGAGGGCAAGGAGAGGGGGAAGAGGGAGGGAGGGGGCAGGGATGGGGGTGGAGGCGGCCTCTCCCTGCAGATCCGTGCTGCTGCGGTTCCACACACACACACACACACACATACACACACACACACACACACACACGTGCCCCGGCTGGTGTGGCTCAGTGGGTGGGGCGCCAAGCTGAGGGCTACAAGGTTCCGGTTTCGATTCCGGTCGAGGGCCTGTGCCTGGGCGGCAAGGTCAGTCCCAGGCCCAGGCCACGCAGGAGGCAGCCCATCGGCGTGTCTCTCTCACATGGATGCTTCTCTCTCTGTCTGTCTCTCCGCCGCTCTCTGCCGCTCTCTCTAAAAATCAATGCGAAAATACCCTCGGGGGAGGATTAGAAAAACAAACAAAACGCCATTGGTGGCCGGCCGGACGCTGGAGCCAGGCCGAGGCCGAGCCGTCCACTTACCAGGACACCGAGTCCGCCTTCATTTATTCTCATTTTTTAAAAAAATGTTTTTTTTTTTTATTGATTTCTGAGAGGCAGGGCGAGAGCGGCAGAAACATCCAGGGCGGGGGAGAACCACGGGCCGGCTGCCTCCTGCACGCCCCGGAATTAGGATGGAGCCCGCAGCCCGGGCCTGTGCCCTGGACGGGGACTCGCACCCTGGCCTCCTGGCTCCTAGGCAGAGGCTCACCCCTGAGCCACGCCGGCCGGGCTGATTGCAGATTCTGACCCAGTGGTTGTTCGGGCCCTCGGAGCCCCGCAGGCCGGACAGGTCCCTGGTGACCGTCCCACCGGACACGGGCGCCTGCGGGATTTCCTGCCTCCCCCCTCGCCCCCCACCCCCGCCGCCGTCCGCCCCCTCCACGCACAGGGGGCTCCTGGCCCCTCCTCCGCCCCCTCCCCCTCCTCCTCTTCCCCCTCCTGCACCCCCCCCCCCCCGCACCCACCTGTTGCCCGGTAACCAGCGCGATGCAGCCGTCCTTCCCGTGCACCACCTGCCGGAAGAGGTGGTCCAGGATGAGCAGCTCACTCCAGCAGTTCTGCAGCAGCTTCATCTGGTCGTCCACCTGCCGAGACAGACGCCCCCCGTGAGCCCCCAGGAAATTTCCCCCTCTCCCAGGTTCCTCCCCCAGCCCCTGCCCCTCCCCGTAATTTTATTGTTATTTTAAAATATATAAATGTGTGTGTGTGTGTGTATATATATACACACACAAAAGAGGGAGAGATAGAAGCATGAATGGTGAGAGAGATGGAGCCCACAACCTGGGCATGCGCCCTTGACCGGCGTCGAACCCGGGACCCTCCCGTCCCCAGGCGGGCGCTCCATCCGCTGAGCCTCACCGGCCAGGACAACGACAAACGGGAAACCCGTCCCTCACGGATGCGGAGCATCCGGGTGCGCACCGCCCCCTAAGGACAGCGGAGAAGTAACGGTTTTGTTCCGGGGGGAGGTGGGGGGGCTGTCTGCGCGCAGACAGGCCGGGGCGCCCCGAATGGAAGGCCCTCTGTCTTTACGAAGCGCGGCTCGCACCCTGGCTGCCGTTCAGCCTGGTCCCCGTGGCCCGAGGTTTTCCGAGGCCGAGGATGACGAACAAACGTCCTCCCTCAGACAGGCTGAGGGCGGGGGGCGTCCCCTCTCTCCGGGCCGTCCCTCCCCCAGGGGGGCATTCAGGCCGAGAGAGAGAGAGAGAGAGAGAGAGAGAGAGAGAGAGAGAGAGAGAGAGAGAGAGGGCGAGCGCGCGCGAGCGCTCTGTGCACCAGGAAACCAGAGCTCCCGCCTCCTGCTGGGAACCGGCCCCTCCCCCGCCTCCCCTCCCCCTCTCCCACCCGTGACCTCGGGCTCGTCAGGATTTAATTAAGGGCGTCGTTAAGCCGGCGGCTCGGAGCGCTAACGAGCGTGTTTCGGTAACGCGGGTGATTGCACGCTCACACGCACCGCACGGCGGGCCCTCGGGGGCTGTGAGGTGGATGGCGGAGCCGGGAGCGAGGAGGCCCCGGTGGAGGGAGGGAGGGAGGGAGCTCAGGCCTCGGGTGTGTGTGGGGGGGCGGCAGCATTTGTTATTCTAATTTTGCAACAATAAGCGGCCCCGAGGGTTGGAGACCACCATGGCTTCCCGGCTCTGGAGGGTCCCGGCCTCGAGTGGAGTCATCGCTGGGCGGGCAGGTGGCCCTGGGAGCCTGGGGGCCGGGGCCCTGACAGATGTGCAGGCTGGGCGTCCTCTGTGCTCCCCACGAGCTCCCCGAGGCAGAGACCCAGGACCCATGCCCCGGCGGGGGGCGGGGTAGGTTTATTGGGGGGAGATGGTTGGGCCAGGCGCCCGGAATTGAACCCAGCGGGACCCTTCCGTCCGCAGGCCGACGCCCTATCCACTGAGCCACACCGGTCTCACCATCACATTTAAAAGCCGGCCCTGGCTCCCGGCCACAGCTCCGCAGCCGCTGGCCCCCAGGCTTGGCGCGGGTTCGACCGGCTCCGTGGGCCTCGAAGGCGGGGGCCAGGGGGGGGCCACGGACTCGGGGGCACTCAGCCCGGCAGAGGCCGCTCTGGGCTCATTCCAGGCCGGGCACCAGCGGCCGGGGCCCTGCACCAGCAGCCGGTTGGCCTCCCTGGTGCAGTCAGAGCCCTCGGGCGCAGCTTGCTAGGAGCCCCGCCCGGGGTTTTTCTGCAAAAGCTTCTTTTCCGGACGGCCCGTCTCCCCTCCCGCCTCCCCTCCCGCCTCCCCCCTCTCCGTCCCCGCCTCTCCTCAGGGCCATTCGGGAAACACGACACGAGGGGAAACCTGAAAGCGGCCGCGCCTCCCTCCCACCCCAGCGACGCACCTGCGTGCGTGTTGTCGGTGTTTAAAACTATGTTTTTGTGGACGTCAGAGAGGCAGGGAGAGGGAGAGAGAGAGAAACGTCCAGGAGGAGAGAGAATCAGGGACCGGCTGCCTCCCGCACGCCCCCCACTGGGGCTGGAGCCGGCCACCCGGGCCTGTGCCCCGTCCGGGAACCGAACCCCGACCTCCTGGTTCACAGGTCCACGCTCAGCCGCACCAGTGAGCAATGTTTGAACACCAAGGCCACTGCCCCCTGAACCACCCACTCACCCTCCCACCCCTTCCCCCTGCTTTCTGGGGTGCTGCCCTCCTTCCCCCGTTCCGTGGGAATGAAGGCACGCGCCTCTCTCACCCCCCTTGGCTCCGGGTTCGAGAGGAATGGCCGAAATAAGCAGCAGCCGCCCCGGCTAGTGCTGCTCAGTGGGTAGCGTGGCCGGCCACGCGGACCGAACGGTCCCGGGTTCGATCCCGCTCCAGGGCATGTCCCTCAGGGGCCGGCTCCTGCCCAGCCCAGGAGTCAAGCAGGAGGCAGGCCATGGGCGTGCGTCTTCTCTCCGTCGGTGTTTCTCTCCGTCTTCCCCTCTCTCTGAAGATCACGGGGAAGATACCCTGGGGAGAGGGTTAAAAGTCGCCGAAGCCGGTGCGGCTCAGTGGATAGAGCGTCGGCCTGCGGACTGGAGGGTCCCGGGTTCGATTCCGGTCAGGGGCATGTACCTTGGTGGCGGGCACATCCCCAGTGGGGGGCGTGCAGGAGGCAGCTGACGGATGTTTCTCTCTCATCGATGTTTCTAGCTCTCTGTCCCTCTCCCTTCCTCTCTGTAAAAATCAATACAACATATTTTAAAAAAAATAATAATAAAGCAGCAGCTGCCGCCGCCCCGGCCCCACCCGGGCCCCTCCCCGAAGGCAGCCGGGCCGTCCGTTCCGTCCGATGGTCGGGAGGGAAAGCCCGGAGCTCAGCACAATTTTCATGTCGGGCGCGGGGCCCGCGGCCCCGCCAGCAGCCGCGGCGGACGGCGGCCATCCATCAGCGGCCGGGGCGCGCCGCTCCCAAATGGAATAATATATCTCCGGCGCCGATCGCGCGCGGGCCGCGGCCCATACATCACGCCGCGCGCGCGGGCGGCCGCGGCGCCATTAACCTTCCACCTGTTCCCGCGTCCTTCAGCCGGAGCGACCCTGCCCTTGGCGGCCGCCGGCCCCCGTCACCGCCGCCCGGAGCCGCGAGCGGCCGCCGCCATAACTCAGAGGCAATGGCCCGGGGGCCTGACAAATGCCTGCCCGCGGCGCGGGGCGAGGGCCGTTTGTCACCGCCAGCCGCTGACCTCGGTGACACGGCGGGGAGGACGCGCGGGGGACCGCAGACGGACTCGGGGGCTCCAGCGTGGACAGTGACCGGGCCGGGCCGGGCCGGGCCTCCTGGTGGAAATCCCCTCCGGCCAGCTCCGAGGGCGGCCCTGGGGCTCGGGGCCCGGGGGGCTCCCCCACACCCCAGATGCCGGCTCCTGGCTGCTGCCGCCTCCGGCTGGGCGTGCCGGGATCGGCCACCCTGTCGGCTCTCACCCTGGTCACGGGGACGGAGGCACAGGCAGGATGGGGACGGCAGGAAAGGGAGCCGGGGAGGGGGTTGGGGCGCCGGCTGTTTTACTATTATTATTATTTTTTAAATTAAAAAAAATATATATATATATATATTTTATTGATTTTTTACAGAGAGAAAGGGAGAGAGATAGTTACAAACATCGATCAGCCGCCTACTACTGGGGATGTGCCCGCAACCAAGGTCCATGCCCTTGAGCGGAATCGAACCCGGGACCTTTCAGTCCTCAGGCTGATGCTCTATCCACTGAGCCACACCGGTTTCAGCTATTATTATTATTATTATTATTATTATTATTATTATTATTATTTTATCCTACCCTTGAGGGTACTTTCCCAGCGATCTTTAGAGAGAGGGAAAGACAGAGAGAAGTGTCCACAGAGAGTTAATGAGTTGCCGCCTCCAGCACCAGCCTCGTCCGGGTGGGGCCCTGGGCCGGGGAGGAGCCTGCCACCGAGGGACGTGCCCTTGAGCGGGATCGAACCCGGGACCGTTGGGTCTGCAGGGCGATGCCCTACCCACTGAGCCACACTGGCCAGGGCAGCCGCTGCTGTTTCAGCTGCTCCTCCGAGGGCCGAGGCGTGACAGTGAGGAAGGGAGAGAGGAAGCTGTATGCAGGTGGCGGGTTTATCCTTGTGCTGGTGGGGGTGTTGGGGCGGGGGTGGGGGGAGCGGGCGGTTAGGGTTTCTGGAGACGTGACACCACTCAGGAAGGCGCATCGCCGTGGCGAGTTATGTCTCATGTAAGGCGGGGGGGGGGGGGGAGAGAAAAAGTGCCCTCACCGGTGTGGCTCAGTGGATAGAGCGTCGGCCTGCGGACTGAAGGGTCCCGGGTTCGATTCCCGCCAAGGGCATGTGCCTTGGTGGCAGGCACATCCCCAGTGGGGGGCGTGCAGGAGGCAGCTGATGGATGTTTCTCTCTCATCGATGTTTCTGGCTCTCTCTCCCTCTCCCCTCCTCTCTGTAAAGAATCAGTAAACTATATTTAAAAACACAAAGGAAATAAACAAGAAGATGGGGAGGGGGCTGTTAACAGAACCGCCATGCATCGCCCTGGCTTCTCCCCTCCAAGCGAGACCCCTCCCGCTTCCCGTCGGCCACGGACCAGGCTCCCTCCGCTTAGAAGCAGACTCGGGGCCCCGTCCCCCCAAACGGAAAAGACGCTCCCCTCCACGCAATTATCCTAACGCCGAGGTCGGCAAACCCCTCCGTCCGCAGAGCCGACACCACCAGCTCCACGACGGACACGTCTCTGGAGAGCCACGTTTTTTTAAACGTAAAAGTCCTCCCACGCCACGTCCCCCACACAGACCCGCCTGGGCCGTGGCGTTCCGTGGAAGAGCCGCCCTGCAGGGGCCCCGGAGCCGCCGGTGGCTCGCGAGCCGCGGTTTGCCGACCGCGGGGCTGCGATGGAGAGCAGATACAAGGTGGGCAGCCAAAAAAACAACACCCCCCCCCCCTCACACACAGACACACACACACACACACACACACACACAAGAAAAACCAGAAAAAGCAGCGGCCGCTCGGCATTCCTGGGCGTGAGTCACCGCATTCCTCCCTCTCCGTCCGTCCGGGGAAGCACGGGCCTCGCGGTGACAACAAACGGCCTGTCCGGGGCCATCTGTTTCCGACTCCCACACCGATGGCGGCCGCTGCCTCCGGGAGCCGCCGGCTCACCCACACCGCCCGGCCCCACCGCCGCCCGCTCGCCAGGGAGTCCCAGCCCGGGTTTATGATGGGAAGGAGCGCGGGAAGCCTCCGCGCCCTGCTGGGAAGGCCGTCCGTCCGTCCGTCTGTCCGTCAGGGGCTGGGAAGGCCGTCCGTCCATCCGTCCGGGGCAGGGAAGGCCGTCTGTCTGTCCCTGGGCTCGGGAGGTGTCGGGACCGGGGCTGGGGGAGTGTATGCAGCCAGGGGGAAGGTTATTACTGAAGGAAAGGCGGTGGGGAAAAGGAAAGAAAAGAAAAGAAAAGAAAAGAAAAGAAAAGAAAAGAAAAGAAAAGAAAAGAAAAGAAAAGAAAAAGAGAAGAGAAGAGAAGAGAAGAGAAGAGAAGAGAAGAGAAGAGAAGAGAAGAGAAGAGAAGAAAAGAGAAAAAAGGTGTCTTGTCTATTCTGCCCTGGGATGGAGGCCAGGTGCCCGCCCTCCTCCGACGGAGACGTGGTGTTTGTGAAGGTGTCTGTTCTGACGGGCAGGACCCTCCGAAATCCCACCTCCCGGCCTCCCCGCCCCTCCCCTCGGCCTGGGAGACGCCCAGGCGGGACCCACAGGGAGGGGAGAGGGGGCGGGACTCTCACCTCGGCCCTGGACCCTGGGCTGTCAATCAGGTTCAAGGTCACGGGCACCTTGTCTGTGCGGGGAGGACGGGAGCAGGAGGCGCCCACCACCGGCGTTCCAGGCCGACGCCCCCGCCTCCTCTCGGTTTGGGGTGAGAAGGGCCTTCGCTGATTTGGAAGGAAATGCCGATACGGGGAGCGGGTGATGTCGGTGGGAGAAAGCAAGGCGGGCACTGAGTTACAGGGACATTAAGATTTATGGGTTTCCTTGTTTTCAAAAATATGTGTTTATGGATGTCAGAGAGGAAGGGAGAAGGAGAGAAAGAGAGAAGCATCCACGGGGAGAGAGAGAGGATCACGGACCGGCTGCCTCCCGCACGCCCCCCACTGGGGACGGAGCCCGCCCCCCGGGCCTGTGCCCTGAGCGGGAATCGAACCCGGGACCTCTCAGTCTGCAGGGCATTGTTCTTTCCACTGAGCCACACCGGCCAGGGCTGTTTTGTTTTGTTAACCCCCTCCCTCCCCAGCCAGGCTCACCCCCCCAACCAGGACGGGGGAGGAGCCTGCCACCGAGGTCCATGCCCTTGCCCGGAATCGAACCCGGGACCCTTTGGACCCAGGGCGGACGCCCTACCCACTGAGCCAGACGGGCGAGGGCTGTATTTTTTAAAAACGTTTCCGAAGGACCCGGCGTGTAACGTATTGTTTACCTTGTCTGACATTGCGCGCGGGAGGCACTCAGAAACGCCGTGAATAAATCACGGGGCGAGATAATCACAGAGCTGTCGGCCCGCGCGGGGGAAAGGATAAAACTTCTCCGGGGAGAGATCAGTCTAGTCCCCGAGCGGCCGGGACGCGACCTCTGTTACCGGGACTCACAGGTGGCGGGGAGCCGACGTCCTTGATGTTTTCAAAAAGGCAGTCTTTCTACTCAGTGTCACATCTTCCTGACTTCCTGGCCTGGAAATCCACCCCCACACGACGGCTTTTTAAAGTAAGGACTACCTCGACTGCTCCTGGGAAAACACCGGGAGCGCCCAGAGGAGGAGGATCTCCGAACGCATAATCTTCTGGCCGCTCCGGGTCCGTCCCGCAGAATAAAAGGCTCATGTGCAAATGGTCCCCTCGACCAGGAGTTCGACCAGCAGGCAGGCCGGCCAACCGCCCGTGTCCTCTCCCCCTGGCCAGGCTGGCCGGGCCCCACCCATGCACGGATTCATGTACCGGGCCTCTGATGTGTGTGTGTGTGTGTGTGTGTGTGTATAATATAACATACATAGTCAGATTATTATGTGTTCAGAGATCTCACACACACACACACACACACACACACACTGTGGCCAGATTATTATGTGTTCAGAGATCTCACACACACACACACACACACACACACTGTGGCCAGATTATTATGTGTTCAGAGATCACACACACACACACACACACACACACTGTGGCCAGATTATTATGTGTTCAGAGATCTCACACACACACACACATACACACACACACACTGTGGCCAGATTATTATGTGTTCAGAGATCTCACACACACACACACACACACACACACACACACACTGTGGCCAGATTATTATGTGTTCAGAGATCACACACACACACACACACACTGTGGCCAGATTATTATGTGTTCAGAGATCACACACACACACACACACACACACTGTGGCCAGATTATTATGTGTTCAGAGATCACACGCACGCACTGAGTGGCCGGATTGCTGTGCGTTCAGAGATCATCGCCATCTGGCCGCTCCGTGGAGATGTGAATAAGTTGGGGGAGCTGTAATTTTTCCTCCGTCGGATTCTCTGCTGATCAGACTCACAGCCGAACACCCGTGCTTGGGACTGGGCCTCTCGGGCTCCATCAGCACCAGCCCGCGATCCGTCCCGATGGTTAGGAAAAGGAGAGGGACGGGCAGGCCGGCCGTGGGGAGCGGGTGGGCCGCGCCCCGCGGAGCCCTTTTTCTGTAAAAACGAGGTGAGAAGCCCGCCCGGGTTCTGCAGCCCAACAGGGTCCCCCACGGACGGACACACACGTGGTGCGGCCATAACACCCGCGTGAACACGCAGGTCCTTTCCAAGGCCGAGCGACGTCTCGGCCGCGGGGGGGTGTCTGCATGTTGGGGGGGCTGTCTCCCCCCTCTGACTAGGCTATCGGCCCCTCACAAGGCCTCTTCCAAGACCGAGTTGACTCCGGCCCTGGCTGGTGTGGCTCAGTGGGCAGAGCGCCGGCCTGGGGACGGAAGGGTCTGGAGTTCGATTCCCGGTCAGGGCACCTGACGGGGTGGCGGGCTCGATCCCCAGGGTGGGGCGTGCGGGAGGCCGCCGACCCATCCTTCTCTCTCGTCACGGATGTTTCTCTCTCTCTCTCTTCCTCTCAGAGATCAACACAAGCACATTTAAAAACAAAAAGACGGAGCTGACTGCAATGGCGTGGTTTTTCCCTGCCTCCCCCCCACCCTCCCTCTGTGCACCGAGCGGCCTGCCGCTGGGCTCTCCCGCGGGTGGTGCAGTTGGCTGAGCGTGTCCCATGCACCAAGGGGTCACTGGTCCTGATTCCTGGTCAGGGCCCGTGCCCCCGTGCTGGACCTTCTCCCCAGGGAGGGGGTTGCAGGAGGCAGCCGATTCATGTTTCTCTCTCTCTCTCTCTCCCTAAAAACCACTGAAAACATATTTAAAAAATGGTCAATGGCTGGCCATTTTAGATGGCTCCGTCTATTGTTTTCATTTGCAAATGAAGCCATCTTCTATTTGCTAATATTATTGGCTTATCTAGGAAGCCAGGGATCTGTTTTTGTATGACCACGATCCTAGATCCTTTACACCACATGTGTCAAACACAAGGCCCGCGGGCCAAATCCGTCCCGCCAGGCCTTGCGATGTGGCCCGCACCGCGCTGTCATCACTGCACTCCGCTGCGTTTCCATCACAATGACAGTTTATGACTGTTCAGTAAACCATTCGGCCCGCGATTTAGGCTGGATTTTAAAGATTTTGGCCCCTTCTCTGATTGAGTTCGACACCCCTACTTTACACAGTCCTCGCCTCGATACGTTCTTTGTAAGTTGTAACAACGTGTCTGTCTGCCACTGGAACCCAGTTACTTTGTAACCCTTCCGCTTAGCCCCGGTGTGCGGGGCGGGGGCCCCCGTCCCTCCCCTCTCCCGGCCCACCCCATCCCACCACCAGGAAAGCGGGTGCAGCGATCTCTCCAAAGCTCTGCCCGGCCCCACAGAGCTCCCCGGCGGCCAAGGAGAAAAGGGGCCCCGGCGGGCACCACGCCCCCTCCTGCCTCCGGCCTCCAGCCACCACCCATGCAACCTGCTCACAACCAAATAAGCCCAAGAAAGGCTGCCGCCAGGGGCGGAAGCGCAGATAACATTCCTCCTCACACCTCCCGCCCCCCCCCCCCCTCCGCCCCACCAGCGGGAGGAAGCAGGGCCCTGCCAGCGACACAAACACGCCAGGAAAAGCATTTCCTCGGCCCGGACACCAACGAGCACACAGAACCGTCCTCGCCGAGGCCGTTAACCCCCGAGGCCCCGTGCCAGCCGCAGGCGTTTCCGAGCAGCGGCCTGCCCGCTGGCCTGGCCGCCGAGGGGCCCGGGGCCGAGCTCTCCGGGCCCCCCCCCCCCCCATTCTATTTCTGGACCCTCCTTTGTTCCCGGAGCTAAGAATAGCGGGGCCGGGCCTGGGGGGTTATTTATAGCCCCTCCCTCCCCATAGGGCCTAGTTAGTCATTTATAGTTCCTGTGTTGTGTGTTTTTCGGTCGCCTCACCTCTTTGCTGATGAGACCCGTTCCCCTCGGAGTTTATTTAGTAACAAATTGCCCGTAAATAGCGTCTCTTTTAATATAGGAATCGTCTATATTTAGACCCCGTCTCAGATCGGACTCCCGTTTCCCAGGAGCTAAAAACAGATTTCAATGGGGGGGGGGGGGAATGGGGAGGGAGGATCTATAACTAGGTGTTGTTTTTAATAATTTTTAAAAACAATTTATTATTATTATTATTATTATTATTATTATTATTTTGCCCAAACCGGTTTGGCTCAGTGATGGAGCGTCAGCCTGCGGACTGAAGGGTCCCGGGTTCGATTCCGGTCAAGGGCACGGACCTTGGTTGCGGGCACATCCCCAGTGGGGGGCGTGCAGGAGGCAGCTGGTCCATGTTTCTCTCTCATCGATGTTTCTATCGATAGCTCTCTGTTCCTCTTTCTCTCTCTTCCTCTCTGTAAAAAAAAATCAATAAAACATATTTTAAAAAATAATTTATTTTTATTTCCTATTGATATTTTTTTCCAGAGAGGAAGGGAGAGGGAGAGAGAGCTAGATTGGTCGGAGGCCGTGGGACAACGTGTCCTGGGTCCCTGTGTGCTTTTGTTTTAAATATATTTTTATTGATGTCGGAAAGGAAGAGCGAGCTTGAAACATCCATGACGAGAGAGAATCGCGCCCCCTACTGGGGATGGCGCCCACAACCCGAGCATGTGTCCTTGACCGGAATGGAACCCGGGACCCTTCAGTCCACAGGCCGGCGCTCTGCCCACTGAGCCACACCGGCCGGGGCTCCCCATGGTACTGTGGTCGCACCGTCCGGGCCCCAGGCACACACACCCCTTCGCCTCGGAACCAACCGAACGCACTGCACCAGGCCGGCTGCCTGCTGGGATGTTGGGGTTCCCCCTCCCCTTTTGCAGGGCCACGGGGGAGGGCTCGGGGCCGTGGGAAAGCCGCAGCTGCAAGATCAGGGGAAGCGCCGGTTTCTGGGGTGAGCAGCTCCCGTTGGTGAGAAATGGGCAAACGAGAGACCCACGTCTCTGCACCCCTTCTTTCCAGGGGTGGCCTGTGGGGGACCCTCTCAGAGGCCCAGGGCGTGGGGTCTGGGTCTGCCGTCAGGGACCCGGGCTCGGGGGACGGGGGGAGGGACCGGGACCAGGACCGGGACGGGGGTAGCAGCCACCCCCGTGTCTGGGTGTCCGGCCGCCCCGGTGTCTGGGTGTCCGGCCGCCCCGGTGTCTGGGTGTCCGGGCCGGTGTCTGGCCACCCCGTGTCCGGCCGCCCCGGTGTCTGGGTGTCCGGCCGCCCCGGTGTCTGGGTGTCCGGGCCGGTGTCTGGGTGTCCGGCCGCCCCGGTGTCTGGGTGTCCGGGCCGGTGTCTGGGTGTCCGGCCGCCCCGGTGTCTGGGTGTCCGGCCGCCCCGGTGTCTGGGTGTCCGGCCGCCCCGGTGTCTGGCCACCCCGTGTCCGGCCGCCCCGGTGTCTGGGTGTCCGGCCGCCCCGGTGTCTGGGTGTCCGGCCGCCCCGGTGTCTGGGTGTCCGGGCCGGTGTCTGGGTGTCCGGGCCGGTGTCTGGGTGTCCGGCCGCCCCGGTGTCTGGGTGTCCGGCCGGCCGGTCTGTGGCTGCAGCGGTGGGAGGCCAGGCCCCGGGGAGGGGGGTTTAGGCATCATCGCAGATAAAACACTCATTATTAGCAGCAGCATCGATCGGCGGCCGCAGGACGCCCCCACGCTCAGCTCAGGTTTTGTAGATAAATCCCCGGATTTGTCCTCTAATCCCCACGCCGCCCCCGGCCCCGCGCCGGCCGAGAAGCGGGGAGAGGCGCCGAGGACCTCCCGTTCCCCCGGAGACGGAGTGGGGGGCGCTCTTAAAGGGGCCGCGGGATGGAGGAGGACGGAGGGTGGCGGACGAAGGAGAACGTGTCTGAAATAAGTGGCACTGTTTTAAATGTGCGTGTTTGGAGAGAGAGAGAGAGAGAGAGAGAGAGAGAGAGAGGGAGAGAGAGAGAGAGAGAGAGAGAGAGAGAGAGGTAAATCAATGATGAGAGAGAGTCATGGTTCAGCTGCCTCCTGCCCGCCCCCTGCTGGGGATGGAGCCTGCAACCCGGGCATGTGCCCTTGGCCGGAATCGAACCCGGGACCCTTCAGTCCACAGGCCAATGCTCTGACCACTGAGCCACACCGGCCGGGGCTGGCTGTGCTGTCGGGAATAAAGCCAGGCGTTGGGATGAATTCGTGGTGGCCCCAGGAGGCACCCCGAGCCCTGTGAGGCCGACCTCCCGGGAGGAAGGAGAGGGAGCCGGCCCGCCATCTCCCCCCGCCCCCCCCCCGCCAGCAAAGCCCACCGGCCAGGCGCCGGGCCGGGGGACAAGTCCTTCCCACACGGGCTCAGGGAGGGGGGACACCCAGTCATGTGTGTGGGGCGTTTCTCTCACTCCTGACGTGACGCTGTCTGACAGGGGCAGGGCTTCCCCACGATCGGGGGCGACCTGCGGCTCTGGGTCTTCTCAGCTCCCAGGCGGCCGCTGCTCTGTGACAGCTGAGGGGCCATTCTGCTGCTGGGCAGCAGGAGGGGCGGGGCCAGAGGGAAAGGGGCGGGGCCCGGGGAGATGGAGCAGGGAGGGGGCGTGGCCTGGGAGATGGGCCATGGAGGGGGCGGGGCCTAGCCATGTGTTCCTCATTCTGTGCCCCTCCAATTACAGCCCGTTTCTTTCTTTCTTTCTCTCTCTTTCTTCTTCCTTCCTTCCTTCCTTCCTTCCTTCCTTCCTTCCTTCCTTCCTTCCTTCCTTTCTTTCTTTTCTTTCTTAACATATTTTATTGATTTTCCACAGAGAGGAAGGGAGAGGGATAGAGAGAAACATGGATGAGAGAGAAACATCCACCAGCTGCCTCCTGCACGCCCCCCACTGGGGATGTGCCTGCAACCAAGGTCCATGCCCTTGACCGGAATTGAACCCGGGACCTTTCAGTCCGCAGGCCGACGCTCTGCCCACTGAGCCGCACCGGCCAGGGTTACAGCCCGTTCACGGACTAAGGCAGCCCCTGGGGCAGCCCCTCCCTCTATGGTTCCAATTTAACACAAACTGCTCTCACCCTTCCCGGAGGCTCAGGGGTGGAGCATCAGCCTAGGAACCCAGGGGTCAGGGTTCGATTCCCGGTCAGGCCCGTGCCCCCAGTGGGGGGCGTGCAGGAGGCAGCCGGTCCGTGGTTCTCTCTCATCGCGGATGTTTCCGTCTCTCTCCCTCTCCCTTCCTCTCTGACATCAATAAAAACATTTTTTAAGAAACACAGGGGAACCGCGTTCCTCGAACAATTGGCTTCTCCCCCTGACGGACCCCTCACTCGTCCCTCGGGGGACAGAGGACGGAAGGCCCGGGTCCGAGTCCGTTACGGCCGATGGAGTCTCGGTGATCGGGCTGGGACTCTTTCCCCGTTATTTTTTATTTATTTTTATTTGTTTTGCGGCTGCTTATAACGATTGAAAATTCCCGTCTTTTTAACTGTCCGTCGCCTTTTCATTGGCACTTCGTGCCTTTGTTTCTAACGTGTGTGTGTGTGGACAGATCAGACCGCAGGAGAGACCGTGCTGTGCAGAGAAGGACGGTTAAAATAGGGGGTCATCGCCGAAACCGGTGTGGCTCAGTGGATAGAGCGTCGGCCTGCAGGCTGAAGGGTCCCGGGTTCGATTCCGGTCAAGGGCATGGACCTCGGTTGCGGGCACATCCCCAGTGGGAGGGCGTGCAGGAGGCAGCTGATGGATGTTTCTCTCTTATCGATGTTCCTAACTCTCTCTCCCTCTCCCTTCCTCTCTGTAAAAGATCAATAGAATATATTTTAAAAAATAAAATGGAATAAAATAGGGGATGTTCTGTCGGGGTCTGGCACGGAGTCCTTCCGTTTACATGATTTCTGATGGAAAAACACACACACAAACACGGTTCGCTTTTCGAACAGCCTTCCGGGGCGAATCGCGCCGGAGACGCCGGGTCCCAGTCTGGGGAAGTCGCTCGGAAAGCGTGGCTAAAGGACCAGGAAAAAGGAGGCTCCTTTTCCAGCCCCGTCCGCCCCCCCCCGCACCCCCTCCGAGGGGAGCCGGCTGGGACCCGGATCCCTCCGGCCGCAGCGTCTCCCCCGCCTTCCCGGCCGCCTCAGCCGGATTAACCCGCGTTTCTGTTTATTCCTCCGTCTCCGCGCTCGGTTCCCAGAACCCCCCGAGGACCCCCGGCTGTTAGCAGATCCGATGGACCGGGCTCATTAGCGAGGGGGCGGCGGGCGGGGGTGCGTGTGTGTGTGTGTGTGTGTGTGCGTGTGTGTGTGTGTGTGTGTGTGTGAGATTGTCAGTGTGTGTGTGAGATTGTCAGTGTGTGTCAGTGTGTGTGTGTGTCTCTGTGTGTGTGTGTGATTGTGTGTGTGTGTGAGATTGTGAGTGTGTGAGATTGTCAGTGTGTGTCAGTGTGTGTGTGTGTGATTGTGTGTGTGTCTCTGTGTGTGTCTCTGTGTGTGTGACATTGTCAGTGTGTGTGTGTGTGTGTCTCTGTGTGTGTGACATTGTCAGTGTGTGTGTCATTGTGTGTGTGTGTGTGTCTGGGAGGCCTGGCCGCAGGGAGGAGGAGGAGGTGGAGGAGGAGGAGGCAGCCTCTTACAGGTCCTGTCCTGAGGGTGGAGGGCGGGTGTGTGTGTATGTGTGTGTGTGTGTATCTGTGTGTGTGTGTGAGTGTCTGTGTGTGTGTGTGTGTGTGTGTGTGTGTCATCAAATCAATTTAGTGAGTCAGAACCAGGCATTTTTAAAAAAATATGAAATAAACCAGACTCCCGCAGAATACAATAGGAAGTGCCCAAGTGCAGAGCAAATACCGGGAAACTGGTTCCGAGAGAGAGAGAGAGAGAGAGAGAGAGAGAGAGAGAGAGACAGACAGACACACTTGGTCCCCAAGTTCTGGTTCAAAACCCCATTCCCAGCGCAGGTCCCGGTAAAAGGCAGGGGGCGGGCGGGCCTCAGCCTGCCCACTGCCCTGCTGCCTGACAAAGTCCCGTAAACAAAAGGAAGAGGAATTCCTCCCTGGCTCTATATTTAACTACGAGTGACCCGAACCCTCCTTCCTCCGCCAGAACAGGAGTCCCTGCTGTCCCGAGAGCCAGAGGCGGGCGAGGCCAAGGCCGAGGAGAGCCCCTGGCCTCTTATCGATTTCTTATTGATCCTCATGTAATGTTTGCATTGATGTCAGAGAGGAAGGGAGAGAGAAACACCCGTGATGAGAGAGAGAGCGTCATGGATCGGCGGCTGCCCCCCCTGCACACCCCCTCACTGGGGATCGAGCCCCCCAACCCGGGCACGTGCCCTCGACCGGAATCAAACCCGGCCCCAGCGCGCTACCCACTGAGCCATACGAGCCGAGGCCGCCTTCGCCTTTCCAAATCCCGTGGAAGACAGACCCATGCCTCCCACAGGGCACCGGTGACGAATGGCCCTTTCACAGGCCCTTCCCGCAGGTGTTTCTGTTTTAGCCAAAAATTAACCCGCGGGCTCCATAAAAGGACCTCTCAGAGGTTTATCGCGGGGAAGCCAAAGGGAGCTGATCTGGAGAGCCAGGAGTGTTCTCCCAGCATCCCCCTGGCCCCAGGGGTTCTCCCAACAGCCCCCTGGCCCCAGGAGTTCTCCCAGCAGCCCCCTGTCCCCAGGAGTTCTCCCAGCATCCCCCTGGCCCCAGGAGTTCTCCCAGCATCCCCTGGCCCCCACCTGCGGCTCCGTGTACCTGTCTCCTCTCTCACATCCCCCCTTAGGAAACAGGAAACCGAGAGGCACCGTTGCTCTCCCTGCGGGTCTGTTTCAGCATCTTTTTTTTTTCTTTTCTTAAACTTTAAAAAATATATTTTATTGATTTTTTTTTACAGAGAGGAAGAGAGAGAGAGAGAAACATCGATGACAGAGAAACATCCACCAGCTGCCTCCTGCACGCCCCCCAAAGGGGCTGTGCCTGCAACCAAAGTCCATGCCCCTGACGGGAATCGAACCCGGGACCCTCCAGTCCGCAGGCCGACGCTCTATCCACTGAGCCACACTGGTGTCGGCTGTTTCTTTTCTTGTTTTGTTTTGTTAATCCTCCCCCCCCCCCAGGAGATGTCCCTGTGATTTTTAGAGGGAGCGGAAGGGAGAGACAGAGACAGAGAGAGCGAGAGACATCGACGTGAGAGAGACGCGTTGACGGGTTGGGTCGGGGCCACGCATCGAGCCTGCACTGAGGCCGGTCCGTGCCCTTGACCAGGCATCGAACCCGGGGCCCTTCAGTCCGTGGGCTGACGCTCTACCCACTGAGCCACACCGGCCGGGGCCATTCCCACGGTCCCCGCGCGGGTGTGACCGTCGCGCTGCCCCCTCCCCTGGGCGCTCGGCGGCGCGCGGAGAGAGGAAGAGGCTGTTTGTGTCAGACACACTCGGCCGTCCGGTCCCGGCTGGGGTGCCTGTTTGTGTTTGAAACGGAGAAGGAGGCCGCCTGGGGCTGGGGCTGGGCGGGGGGCGGCCGAGGGCGCCCACAGAACGCTCCCCCCCCCAATCCCCCGTGAGCCCGGCCGGGGCCTCAGGAAATAAAATAATCAGCCGTCGTTACACTCAGATCCTTAGGCAAACAGGCCGCTGTTTACCGTGTAGCAATCCATTAGCCTCACCGCGGCCAGAGCGCGGGGGGCCCGGGGCCTGCCAAGCAGACTAGACGGGCCCTCGCCGCTGCCCGACCCCGACCCCCGACCTCGGACCCCCGCAGCCCCCCCAGACACAGCAGCCCTCCCCGCAGGGCCGGCCCCAAGGCAAGGCCAACAGGCAGTAAATACCGACGGCACTTGGTTCTCTGAGGTCTGAACACCACGCGATGCTGGCTCCCCTCCCCACCAAACTCCGTCCTGTCCCCCCAAACCCCATCCCACCCCCCAAACCCCGTCCCGTCCCCCCAGTCGGGAACGGCCTTGTATAAGAGAGCACACGACTGGGTCACACGTCCTCACAAAGCTGGCCAGACCAGACGCGAACCCCAAAAACAACCCAGAGGAGAGGGAACCCCGAGCCAGGATGGGAAACCCCGTCTCCCGAGCTCGGCCTGAACCGCCAATTCCCGCCAACCAGGAGCCCCATCCACCCAGGTCGGCCCCGTGGCCGGCACACGCCTGCATCCACGGAGCCCACTGTCCACAGCACCACGGCGGACACGTCTCCGGAGAGCCACGTTGTTTACACGGAAACGTCTCCGGACGCCACGTCTTCCACACGGACGGGCCCGGGCCCTGGTGTTCTGTGGAAGAGCCGCCCTCCGGGGGCCCGAGAGCCGCCGGTGGCTCCTGAGCCGCAGTTTGCTGACCCCAGGGCCAGGCCCTCGGGTCCTCCCTGCTCCTTTTCCACACGACACCCACCGCACCGCAGATGGACAACCAGACGGACCAGGACAGAGCCCCACGCGTGAGTGTCCGGCGGGCGGGCGGACAGAGCGGACGGGGAGCCGGATGCTGTCGGGCGGGGGGGGGGAACGGGGGGCGGACAGACAGCAGACGGGGAGCCGGGGCGCCGTCAGGGGGACGGGGGTGGACAGAGCGGACGGGGTGCCATTGGGGGGACAGGGGGCAGACTGTCAGAGCAGACAGAGCCGGGGTGCCATCGGGGGTGGGCACGGCGGACAGAGCGGACGGGGAGCCGGGTGCTGTCGGGGGGGGGGGGGGGCGGGGACGGGGGGCGGACAGACAGCAGACGGGGAGCCGGGGCGCCGTCAGGGGGACGGGGGTGGACAGAGCGGACGGGGAGCCGGGTGCTGTCGGGGGGACGGGGGTGGACAGAGCGGACGGGGAGCCGGGTGCTGTCGGGGGCGGGGGGGGGGGGACGGGGGGCGGACAGACAGCAGACGGGGAGCCGGGGCGCCGTCAGGGGGACGGGGGTGGACAGAGCGGACAGGAGCCGGGTGCCGTCAGGGGGACGGGGGTGGACAGAGCGGACGGGGTGCTATTGGGGGGACAGGGGGCGGACTGTCAGAGCAGACAGAGCCGGGGTGCCATCGGGGGGGGGGGGACGGCGGGCAGAGCGGACGGAGGGGACGGAGGGACGGGGACACGCACCTTGAGCTCCCGGAAGAACACGCTGCTGCGCGCCCACTCCACGATGGAGAAGAGCGTCTGGTCGGCCATCTTGCAGAGGAGCCCGAAGGTGCTGAGCCGCTCCAGCCGGCCGCGGCCGGCCTGCTCCTGCTCCTGCTGCAGGTGGGCGGCGATGCGCGCGCGCACCTGCGGCTCGTCGGGCTCGCAGCGCAGCAGTTCCAGGATGAGGTGCGGCACGCCGGCCGGGGAGCCGGCCGCGCAGCCGTCCACGTAGGGGCAGCCCAGCAGCGACTCGGGCGAGCTGCCGTAGGGGTCCGGGTACTCGGACTTGATGGCCCGGCTGGGGAAGGGGCCGTAGGGCGGGTAGCCCTGGAGGCCGCCGTGGCCGGCGCCGTGGCCCCCGTGGCCCCCGTGGCCGGCGCCGTGGCCGTGGCCGTGGCCGTGGGGCGGCAGGGCCATGCTGACCGGGGACGTGACGAAGGGGCTGCGGTCGTAGTCCGTGGGCGGCAGGCCGGCGTGGCTCAGCGGCAGCCCCTTCGAGGCTGCCGAGTGGAGGCTCTGCAGGGCAGCGGGCGACAGGCCCAGCTCGGGCGGCATGGCCTGGATCGCCTGCGACATGGCCTCCAGCTTCAGCCCGTTGGCCCGGATCAGCGCCTTCTTCTGCTGCTTCAGCGCGCGGTCCCGCTTGTACATGGGCCCGAACTTGTTCCTGCCGCCCCGCATGCGGTCGGCGCGCACCGCTGGAGGGGAGGGAGAGGCGGGCGTGAGCGGAGAGAGGCACGACGGGGGGCGGGGAAGCGGGGGGCCCTGCCTGGCTCGGGGAGCCGGGGTCGGGCCACATACACAAGAATCAACCAGTCTCGTCGGGCTCTGGCCGGTGTGGCTCAGTGGGTAGCGCCACCCCCGCCCCACCCCGGCCTGCAAGACGGAAGGGTGTCCCGGGTTCCATTCCCCCCGGGTCGAGGGCTTGGACCTTGGTTGTGGGCACATCCCCGGTAAGGGGGAGGGGGCGCGTGCAGGAGGCAGCTGATGGGTGTCTCTCTCTCATCGATGTTTCTACCTCTCTGTCCCTCTCTCTCCCTTCCTCTCTGTGAAAAATCAATGAAATCGCCGAAACCGGTGTGGCTCAGTGGATAGAGCGTCGGCCTGCGGACTGAAAGGTCCCGGGTTCGACTCCGGCCAAGGGCGTGTACATTGGTTGCGGGCACATCCCCGGTAGGGGGTGTGCAGGAGGCGGCTGGTCGATGTTTCTCTCTCTCATTGACGTTTCTAGCTCTCTGTCTCTCTCCCTTCCTCTCTGTAAAATATCAATAAAAATATATTAAAAAAAGAAAGAAAAATCAATGAAATTTAAAAAAAATTAAAAAAAAAGAAAAAAATCTCCCCCGTGCTGGACGGGGAAGATGTCCTGATGATGGCGGCCACACCCCCGGCCGCCCTGTCTCGCTCAGAGGAGAGTCTGTGTTTGTCCTAAGAGCGGCCGGCGCTGTCTCTCACGCCCCCCGTTACATTGTTGCTCTTTACCGGAATCGAAGCTCCGAGAGAGCAACAAAGTCTCCAGCGAACAAAGTCTCCAGCGAACAAAGTCTCCAGCGAACAAAGTCTCCAGCGATTACCCTGGGACCGTCTGCTCTCAGAGCCCCGTCCTGCTCCTCAGCCCCGCTGGCCCCGCGGCCCAGACCGGCCGGGACATCCTTTTCTTTAGGGAAAACGAAAATAACGATTTCCACCCGGACTGGACGAACGAACGCCCATCCGATCGCCACCGGCCATCGTTTCTGTTTTTTTTTTTTTTTTTTTTTAAGCAAAACTGTGCAGAGTGAAAGCCGATCCATCAGTCGCCGTCCCAGGGCCGGGAGGGGCCTGGGCCGCGTTGTCATCCGGCGAGCGGGCTGTCCCCCCCTCGCCCCCCAGGCCTGCAGGGCCCGGGCGATTGGCAGGAGCCAGCCGGCCGCCCTGACAGCCCGGACGTGCGGGCATGGCCGGGGGGCGACGCTCTCTGAGCTTTTTATCTCAGGATTAGGCTGGCATTAAAAATGTATGCGGATCGCTGGGCACTCAGACCGCAACACGGCATCAAGGAGGCTTTCGAGGGGGCGGGGGGCGTTGAATATTCAGTGTTTCGTGCTGGTGGGAAGGGACTTTTTCTTTTGTTTAGAAAATCAGATAGGCCCGGCCGTAGTGGCTCGGTGGCCGAGCGTTGACCTCTGAACCAGGGGGTCAGGGTTCGATTCCTGGTCAAGGGCACAGGCCCAGGGTGTGGGCCTGATCCCCAGGAGGGGGCGTGCAGGAGGCAGCCGACGGATGGACGTTTCATTCTTATGTGGATGCTTCTCTCTCTCTCTCTCCCTCCCCCTCTCCCAATCATAAAAGACGTATTTTTAAAATGTCTTTATTGATCGAAGAGAGAAAGAAAGAGGGGTAGAGAGATAGAAACAGCCATGACGAGAGAGAATCACGGATCGGCTGCCTCCTGCCCTCGCACAAGGGGGTCGAGACCGCAACCCAGGCCTGTGGCCTTGACGGGAATCGAACCCGGGGCCCTTCAGTCCACAGGCCGATGCTCTGCCCACTGAGCCACACCAGGGAGGGCAAAATCTATTTTTTTTAAACACACACACACACACACACACACACCACTAGTGCTTATACATGCCAGTGATATGTATGGCTCCTTTATCTGCCACATACTTCCTCTGAGGAAGGACCAGCCACACGCCAGCACATACATAAACGGCACATCATGTGTCGCAGACACATGTTCACGTTGCCGGCTCCCCTCTCTCTGTGAAGTGTCAGGAGGCTTTCATTTTAAGAAAGCAGGCGCGTGTCTCCTGTCTAGGAGTCCAGCGTTTTTCATGCTCCCTGCTTCTCCGCTTTTTTTAAAAAGAAAAACACAAAAAACAATTTCACTCCGCAGGCTCCGTCATTACCTCGAAAAGCGCCTCCCCACAATATCCAGCAGGACTCCTGGCCCGAGCGAGTCCCTTGGACAAGTATGAGGGGTTAATCCCGCGCGGGAATCACGTAATTGCCTGTCCACGTACGGCAAGCACGGCTACTTAACAAAAAAATTCCATTCTGCCGGCAGGGCTCCGGGGTGCAGCGCTGACCTGTGACCCAGGAGGTCCCGGGTTCGAGTCCCGGTCAGGGCCCAGGCCTGGGTGGCGGGCTCCATCCCCAGGGTGGGGCGAGCAGGAGGCAGCCGGTCCGTGATTCTCTCTCATCGTGGATGTTTCTCTCTCTCTCTCTCTCTCTTCCCGTCTGCAATCAACAAAAATATAGTTAGAGGGGAAAAAAAAAAAGATTCTAGTCAAACGTTGACGAGGACCTTCTGGTTTGAAAACTTAAAAAAACAGTTTTCCCCGCATTCTTTCCCTTGATTCTCAGTTGAATGGCTTGAAGTCTTGCTTTCGTCGAACCTGCTTTTATTTTTAGGGGCAAATGCAGCTACTCCCCAAACTAACAACAAAAAATGAGGGGGCCCGGGCCACTGTGGCTCCGTGCACAGAGTGTCGCCCTGCAGACTGAAGGGTCCCGGGTTCGATTCCGGTCAAGGGCATGTACTTTGGTTGCGGGCACATCCCCAGTGGGGGGTGTGCAGGAGGCAGCTGATCGATATTTCTCTCTCATCGATGTTTCTAGCTCTCTATCCCTCTCCCTTCCTCTCTGAAAAAAAAAAATCAGTAAGATATATTTATTTAAAAAAATAAAAATAAAATGGGGGAGGAGGCCGAGACACACAACTCTTTTTAAAAAATATATATTTTATTGATTTTTTACAGAGAGGAAGGGAGAGGGATAGAGAGTTAGAAACATCGATGAGAGAGAATCATCGACCAGCTGCCTATTGCGCACCCCCCACCGGGGATGTGCCCGCCACCAAGGTCCATGCCCTTGACCGGAATCGAACCCGGGACCCTTCACCGGCATCCACTGAGCCACACCGGTTTTGGCCACAGCTCTTGATATGAACTTTATTTATTTTTTCCGGGTGGATTTGACCAGGGCCAGAATGAAACACAGACTATGCACGAAGCGGATGCAGGCTGAAGTCTGCCACCCCCGTCCGCGGGGTTCGAACATGGGACAGCGTGTCCCCGGCCGGGAGCATGCGTGGGGTCAGCCGTGTCCCCGTCCGGGAGCACGCGTGGGGTCAGCCGTGTCCCCGGCCGGGAGCACGCGTGGGGTCAGCCGTGTCCCCGGCCGGGAGCACGCGTGGGGACAGCGTGTCCCCGGCCGGGAGCACGCGTGGGGACAGCGTGTCCCCGGCCGGGAGCACGCGTGGGGACAGCGGGAGCACGCGTGGGGACACGTGTCCCCGGCGGGCGGCCTACCTTCCAGCTTCATGCCCACGCTCAGGCACTTCTGGAAGCGGCAGTAGGGGCAGCGCTTGCGCTGGGTCTTGTCGATCTGGCAGCTCTGGCTCTCGATGCAGGTGTAGCGCTTGTTGTTCTGCACCGTGCGCTTGAAGAAGCCCTGGGGGAGCATGGGGGGGTCACGTCCGGGTCCATCGCCCGCCCTCTCCCAGTTCTGCCCCCGGGCGGGGGAGGGGGACTCCGCCGAGAATCCTCTCCTCTCCTCAGAGCCCGAACCACGGGGCCCTTCTGAGGGTCCGGGTCCGAGGGTTTGTTTTCCAGGGCCCCGAGGCCGCCCGCCCTCCCCGCAAGCCTGGGCGGTTCTGCTGGCCTCGGGGGATACACCCCAATCCATGGCAGCCCCTCGTGGGGGGAGGGCAAGCTCTGGCTGAATCCACACCATCTCGAGGGTCAGAGGACAACACCTTCAGGATGGCCCGGGGCTTCTCCCCTCCCTCCCCCACCCCACACCATGTCCGAGTCCAGAGACAGGTTCTCAGGGCGTCTGGTACCCTTCCAGGGACCGACGACCGAGAAAAAAAAAAAAAAAAGAAAAGAAAGAGAAAAGAAAGAAAGAAAGAAAGAAAGCCAGTGGAAAACCTGGCCCTCAGACCAGCTCAGATCTCTCCCCAATGTCAACACAAGGTCGTTAAAAGCAAAGGGATTTGAAGGGGGGAAAAAAATGGGGAAAATGTTCCTAATTCCACTGGAATGCGTTCCAGTATGAGAACTCTGTTTAAAAAAAAAAAAAAAAAAAAAGAAAGAAAGAGAGAGAGAGAAAGAAAAAAAAATGGAACGGACGAGAACACGCAGAGAGCCGAGACCTGAGGCTGCACCCAGGACCCAGTGGGTCCCTGGGGTTCCGCTCAGAAATTAATGCGGCTGCAGAGCGCACACAGCCACGGGGCTCCGGAGCCGGACGACCCCACTTTGTGACGGAGAAGCAAGGGTTTTTGTTTTCTCCTGGCAGGGGTTTAAGTCCTTGTACCCAGCTCTCCGCTTAGAAAAGAAAAAAAATAAACGTGGAGAACAGCGTATCCGTGGACGGGAAAGATGCTGCAGAATTCCCGCTAGGAACAGCCTGGTACCTGCGCCCCGCGCCTCCCCCCACGCAGGCGGCTCCTGTATTTATGAAAACGGCTCTATCGGAGCCGGGAAGACCCTGCCCGCGCTCCCTCGCGATATAAATTCCCGGGGATTCCCCCACAATTATTTTGGGAGTAAATCTGGGGATGGAGACGTTTATGTCTGTGGGTAATGAATGCCCGGCCCTTCGGCTCGCGAGCTACAAGGTATTTGGAAGCCACTCCGTCACGGCTCCCCGGAGAGCCGCGGCCCTTTAACGGTAGATAAGTCACCGGGATCGATCGGCGGGGGGCCAGTCGCCGCCGTCCGAGGCTCCCGGGAGGCAGCAAAAGCGTCATAAACTATCTGGGAGCCGTGCGAGGCGGCAAAGTTTTCCAAACACCATCCATTTGCTCGCCCTCTGACTTCGAGGAGACTCATATTTCTAAGGATCATCTCGCATCTGGGATGGTCTCTCTCTCTCCCCCTTTCTTTCTTTCTTTCTTTCTTTCTTTCTTTCTTTCTTTCTTTCTTTCTTTCTTTCTTTCTTTCTTTCTTTCTTTCTCTTTTTCCCCCCAAGAGTTTTAAATAAAAATAAAAGCCGGCCTGGCGCTTTAAGGAGCCGCCCCGGGGCGGGGGCTTGCTGGGGCTCGGAGGGCCCCACCTTGCAGCTCTCGCAGGTGAGCAGCCCGTAGTGGTAGCCGGACACCTTGTCTCCGCACACGGGGCACAGCTCCTCCAGGTCCTCGTCGTAGGAGTAGCTCACCATCTTAAACTGAGACACTGGAAGAGAAGAGGGAGAGAGGGGCGCGGGCCCGTGAGTCCCCCGGCTGGCTCTCCGTCCGTCCGTCCGGCCCGGCCCGGGCCCCGCAGGGAACGGCGGGCAAAGTCCGCCAGGAGGAAAGAGACAAAGTGAAAATACGTTGTGCCGGGAGTTCCTTCCAGAACTATGCGGCAGCCAGAAAGCCAAACATCTTTTTTAAAGAGTGTATATATATATATATATATATACTAAATTTTTTTAAAAACAACTCCTAGGTCTCCTGTGAGACATTTCTGCACCCAAAAGCCTGCAAAAGCCGCCACCTCTCAGCCCGGGAGCGGGAGCCACCGGAAGAAACCGGAGGCTCCGGGTTTCTCTGAAATTGCCTTTCAAAGTCCCCAGTGTTGTCACCTTTGCACCCCCTGCTGCACCCCCTCTCGCTCTGGAGGAAGTTTGCTGCCGGCGCTACGGGGAGGAGCGGCCCCAGGACCAGGCCCGCGGCTGCGACGCTCCAGCTCCCGCCCCGACCCGCCTCAGCCGGGATCCGAGCAGCCAAACCCCTTCCCCGAGGCTCCCCAGGCTCCCCAGGCTCTGGGCTGGGGCGAGGAGGAAGCCTGGGGTATCGCTCTCGATCCGGATACTTAGTTTCCACTCCGAATACTTTGTTTTAATCCTGGATACTTTGTTTCAATCCTGGATACTTTGTTTCAATCTTAGACACTTTGTTTCAATTCCAGACTTTGGTTCGACCATGGATACTTTGTTTCGAACCCTGGACACTTTGTTTCCGCTCCAGATACTTTGTTTCAACCCCGCGC
Source organism: Pipistrellus kuhlii (assembly GCF_014108245.1). Lineage (NCBI taxonomy): Eukaryota > Metazoa > Chordata > Mammalia > Chiroptera > Vespertilionidae > Pipistrellus > Pipistrellus kuhlii. Next base: position 29,960 of record NW_023425478.1, read on the forward strand.
TTTTGCAAACCCGCCTGCGCCAGCGAGAAGGGGGATCCGGGGAAGCCGCTGAAGGCAACAGTGTAACATAAAAAGGGAAGAGAGACACAGCTAAGCCCTGAACGTCCTCACTGTACAGGTTTTCCCCGCCATCTCCCCTCTGAGGTCGCCCCGGGTTGAAGTTCAACCGAGAAACCGGGCGGCCGGGCGCTGACCGGGCCCGCCTTCCCCGGGACGCAGCCCCGCCGCCCGCCTGCCGAACGCGTCCGTCCGTCCGTCCGCGGGCAGCGAGGTCCGGGCGCCCCGGGTCCGAGGCCCGAGGGTTCCCATCCCAGACGGTACCTGGTCCGGTCCGGTCCGGTCCGGTCCCGTGGAGACGCCCAGGCCCGCGCGGCGGGGACCACGGGTGGCCGCGCGCCCTCCGGCCGCTCCGGCCTGTGACCCCGGGGCGCGCCGCCCGGTCCCCGGTTGTTGCTCAACCTCCGCTCCGCCGCCCCGCAAACACCGCCGCGTTTGCTTTGGGTTAATCAGTGGCGTTTGGGGGGCGGGGGGGCCGGGGGGATGGGGGCCGCCGGGGGGAGCGCGCAGGAGTTTCCTGATTTGTTTCCCGAAAAGGAAGGAGGAGCAGCCGGCCGATCCCGCGCCGCCACCAGGGGCTTCCCGCCCGGGACTTGCGCTCTTGGGGTGTTTTCCCCCCTCTTTCTCCCTTTTAAGTAAAAGTTCTTTAAAAAAAAAAATCCTGCAAGGAGCCTGCGGGCCCAGCCAAGGGCCTTGGGGAGGGGGTGTCCCTGCTGCGTTGGGGGTGGGCGCCCCGTACCCGGATTTGGAGTCCGGCGGGCGCTGGGGCTGGGGCCGGAGGCAGACAAGGTTTGGGAGGAAACTGGGGGGAAAGGGTCTCCCTCAGGGGCCTCGGAATTGAGGACCTGGGGGTTCAGGGGTTTGGGGGGGGGGGCGGGAAGGTTGGAGGATTTAGGCTCCGCGTCTTCCCTGCCAGTTCGAGGCGTGTTTTGAGGAAGAGAGTTGAGCGCGCCGGCTCCCACAAGTCTCTCCCTCCAGCTCCCTGGCCGCCAACACAGTTAACTCTGACTTTGGGGCGCCGGGAGGCCGCGGGGTCCAGGGGACTCGGGGGTCCCGCTCCCAGAGGGCCGGGGCGGGCCCGGGGACCTCCCTTAGAATAGAAAAGGCGAACGCGGGAGGGAGAGGAGGCACACGGGGCCGCCCTGGGCGCATCGGGCGCGGCCCCGCCAGGCACAGGGAAAGGGGGTCCGTGGTGGGCACGGGAGCCCTCTGAAGAGCGGCGGGTCCGGCGGGGCCTCAGGGGCCCGTGGAGAGGGCCCCCCCGAAGTGGAGCGCGCGGCGCGGTCTGGGGATCCAGCAGCCCCCGGTTCTCCCCGCGGCGCGGACGGGGGCGCATTCCGGGCCGAGACCGGAGGGCAAACGTGGGGATTGGGGTCCCCGGTCCCCAAAGCTCCCCGCGGACGCGGCGGCGCTTCCAGGCGGCTCCGGGGGCGCCCCGCTTTAACTTCAGGGACCGCGGGGTTCCCCCGCCGGCTCTCCGCAGCCTCCCCCTGCCTCCCGGGCTCCGGGTCCCGAGAACGCGCCAGGCCGGCCCAGGAGCAGACACTCCCCGCTGCGCCCGGACAGCCGCACGGGCCCCGCGGGCGCCCCCAAAATTTCCTTCTCGCGGCAGCCCGCGGCGGAGGGTCCCCGATCGCCCTCTCCACGCCGCGCCCCCACTTCCCCACCGCGCGGGGGACCCCAAAACCGGCAGGGAACGCCTGTTGGGGACAGCCGCGTCCCCTGCAGCCCGCCCACGAGTGGGGCTCAGGGCCTCGGCCCCGGGGACCCTGCAGCGCTCCTGGGAGGGTCCCCCGGCGCGGGCACCGCCAGCCCCGAGGCCGACCGCGGCGCCGACCGGGGTGGACTCTGCTCCGGTCCCGCCCGGCCCGGCCCCGCCGCTCCCGCCCGGGAGACGGGGCGCCGGCGGCTCTTCCTCGCCTTGTTTCCTCCGGACCGGGGCCGGGCGGCCAATTCCTCCCGGGCTTTGCCCGCCGCCGCGGGCCTGGCGACTTGGGGAAACGGCGAGGACATGGCCCGCGAGAGGCGGTTCTTGTGGGCGACCCGGAGCCGGGGACCACCTTCCCCCCACAACCCCGCGCCCCGCTCCGGGCGGCGGCAGAGATACGGGCCTCCCCACCCCGCAGCAGCTCCCCGGGGCGACCCGCGCGGAGCCCAGGGCTGGGGCTGCGTTGGCCTCCGCGGCTCTGCCCGCTCTGCCCAACGTGCCCGGGTCCCGGGGCGCGCACCCGGGGCTTGGGGTGCCCCTCCGCATCCAGCCCCTAAGACCAGCCCTGCGGGATCCCCCGCTCCTCCTGCCGGTGACTGTCCAGAGCACAGCGCTCCCCACCTGAGCGCGCACGGGTCCCGGGTCCCGGGCGCCCTCCTTTCCCCTCCGCCTCCGCCGCCGTCAGCCTGAGCCGCCGCTCCGGGGGCCGGAGGGCTCGGAGCGCCTCTCCTCCCGGTCAGAACCGAGCGGCCCGGCTTGGGGAGAAAGCGCCCGCCTCGCCCGGTTCCGGAGCCGTAAACTTTGGCATCCGGGGAGGCGGCCTCCGCCCGGGCACCGGTCCTCCCCTCTCCCCCGGGCGCCGGGCCGCGGGGCCGCTCACCTTGCATGTTCTCCGGCATCTGGCCCTGGTCCCCAGGCGCCTCCGCTTTGGGCAGCATGACCGGCGGCCGCGCGGGTCCGGGTCCGGCGGGAGGGAGGCGGGCGCGGCCGGAGGGGGGTCCGCTCGCCCGCCCGCGCGATCCTCCGCCGCCTCCGGGCTGCGAGTCCGGACCCCGCGCCCCGGCCGGCCCCGCCGCTGCCCCCGAGCCGCCCGGAGCCGCCGCAGGAGGAGGAGGAGGAGGAGGAGGAGGAGACACGGCGCCCGGGAGCGCGCGGGCTCGGCTCCGCGGGGGCGGAGGAGGCGGAGGCGGCGGCGGCGGCGGCGGCGGCGAGGGCGCAGCGGCCGGGGAGCGGGTCCGACCGGCCGGGCGCGGGGCGCGGGCGGCGGGCAGAGGGGCCTCCGGGGGCGCCGGGCCGCGGTGGCCGCTGCGGGACGCCTCGCTCTCCCGGCGGCTCCTCCTCCGCGCGCCGAGGGCTCCGGATCCGCAGCGGCTCCGCTCTCCCGGCTCCTCTCCCGCCCGCCCCTCCCGCTCCCCGCCGCCGCCGAGTGCGGGGCGCGAAGTTGCAGCCTCCGGCTCTCCCTCCGCCTCCCGCCGCCTCCCGCGGTGCCAGGGCCGCCCCCGGGCAGCCCCGAGGCGGACGGTGCGGGCGGGGAGGAGCGGGGAGCGGGGGCCGGGGAGGGAGCGGGGCAGGGAGGGCTGGGGTGAGCGCGCCGAGGACAGCGACTTGGGGCGCGGGTTCCGGACGCGGGTGGGACCCGGGGCGCCGGCCAATGGGGAGGCGGCGCCCCCGCCCGGGCCCCCCGCGCCTCGCCCCTTCCCCTCTCCCTCCCCGCGCGCCCCGGCCTGGGGCGGGGACCAGGACAGGAGGCTCCGGGTCTAACGCGGGCAGCGGCGACCTCTGCCTGAGCTCGGCGGCGGCTGGAGCTGGAGCCGGAGCCGGAGCCGAGGGGAAGGCAGCCGAGGAGAGGGGGTGGGGGTGCGGGTGGGGGTGCGGGGCTGAGCGGGAGGAGCCTACACGCCCACGGCCAGCACCCAAGGGCGGGGTGGGGGTGGTGTGGGGGGGCGGGGGGGGAGACAGAGGTGGAAGTCAGTGTCCCGCCCTTGGCCAAGCTGGTCTGCGCTCCAGGAGGCACGCAGGGTTCGCTCACGCTCTGGGAGTCAGAGGGGCAGCCGCCCCGTCTCTCCTCTCCCTCCGGGTCTGTCCGTCACGTACAGATGCCCCCCCCCCTCGCCTCCCCAAACCCGGACCCTCTTGGCGACGCGCGCCCCAAGTTTCCGGGAGCTGCGATCCCCGCGGAACGCACTCCTTGTTGGTCTGGGCTTTCCTTTTATCTTTAATTTTCTAAAAATATATATATTTAAAATTGATTGTGGAGAGGATGGGAGAGGGAGAGAGAGAGAGAAAAGCACCCGTGATGAGAGAGAAGCAGGGATGTGCTGCCTCCCTCACGCGTCCAGCACCGAGGATGGAGCCTGCCACCAGGCCTGGGCCCTGACCCGTGATGTGACCTCCTGGTTCCTAGGTCCGCGCCTGACGCTCAGCCACTGAGCCGCGCTGGCCGGGCCGGACTTTCCTGGTTCTTCTGGGGTCTCTGGTGGAACCAGGGTGGGGGGGAGGCCGGGAGGCCCCACACTTGCTAGAAAGTTGCAAAGACCCATCGCCTAGGCCGGGCCACCCGCCCAGCCACTGGGACACGTTCCCAGATCTCACCGCCCCCCCCCCCCAAAAGGCAGTTCCCTGCAATCAGATGGACTCCCGGGAGATGCCTCCAGGGTGTCTGCTCAGAGGCGAGGCGGGCGTCACCCCCCCTCCTCTCCCCCCCCCCCCTCCGAACAACAGGGGGCGGGGTTGAATTTGGAAAGGCCTGAATGGACTGCCAGTGGGTGGCAGGGAGGCCACCCATTCCGGGGGCTCCCCGCCTGCCTGGGGGTGGGTGCGGGTGGGGGAGAGGCCGAGGTCTACCCCACTCCCAGTTCTGCACCGTCTGCTTTGATAGGAATGGGGGGGTGCTCACCCGTACCCCCCGGGTCTCCCCCCACCCCCCATGCGTGCCCCTCTGCAATGGCTTGTACATAACTCCGGACTCTGCCACTGAAACCTCAGGTTTCCCGGGAACGTGTATGCTGGGTGGTGCGGTGGGGGTGGGGGCAGGGAGGGCTGGCCGATAGCTGGAAAGGGGGGCGGGCGGGAGGTGCCCACATTTGGGACCTTGAAGAGGCTCCGAGATTCCTGAGTCCCAGCTGAGCCTGCCAGCCCGCCCTCAGCGGCAGCAGCAGCTGCCACAGGCTGGCGGCTGGAGAATCTCAGTGCAGGAGGATCGTGCCTCACCCGCCAGGTGTGGCTCCGCGGCTGAAGGTCGCAGGGTTGAGGGCTGGGTGCCCGGTAGGGGGCGTGCAGGGGGCAGCCGGTCCAGGATTCTCTCTCCTCGTGGATGTTTCCGTCTCTCTCTTTCTCTCTCTCTCTCTCTCTCCCTCCCTGAAATCCATAGAAATGGGGCAAACAGGAAAAGACGCCGGGAGAGGGGCAGGAGCTTGCTGTTCTGAGAATCACAGCCAGCCCCCCTCAGCCCCCCCGCCCCGAAACGGTGCGTCTCCCGCTGGGCTGCCTCTGAGAGAGGCGAGGGCGCTCTCACCTTCTCCCAATTCAGGGGCGCAAGAGGTGGGGGGGCCCTGGAGCTCCTCTACCCACCTCCTCCCTCCCCTCCCTCCCCTCCCCAGACCCTGCAATGCCGCTGCCTCCCCTCCCATCCTCCCCGCCCTGGGCCTGGCGCCTCTGGGAACCCCTCCCCAGGGGAGCCGAGGAGGGGAGCCGGGCCTGCGGGGCCTGGGTCACCGGAGGGGCGGGGGTCCCGGGGCCGAGGGGGGTTTGGGGGGCGGGGAGGCCGCGGAACTGGGGCCCAGGCCCGTGGGCTCTCCGGTCCAGGCTGCGGCGTTCGGGACCGTTGCCCACAGACGCAGGGACAGGTTTGGGATGACAAACGCCATGGGGGGGACCCCATCCCCCGCCGGGTACCCCCCTCCCCCAATCCGGGCACTATCACAGGTTCTGAATCTCCTCCCTTCGCTCCCCCCCCTCCCCCGGCCTGGGGCGACCCCCTCCCTACCCTCTCCCCCCAATCCCCTCCCCCCCCCCCCAATCCCCGCATCTTCCCGACGTGCCCGGCCTCCGGGCGGCTGCGGGGCTGATTGACAGCGGCGATTACGGAGGCGGAGGCTCCGGGGGCCCCCGCAGCCTTGAGGAGCGGGAGGCGCGGACCTGGCAGGTCTGCTCCCCGCAGCTCAGCGCCGCGGGCCGTGCCGGTGCCTCCAGCCTGCGGGCTGCAGCCCCGGGTCAGGCCCCCCCCCCCCGCCCTCCGCGGGGACCCCCCATCTCCTCCCGCCCGCCCGCAGCGCCCGCAGCAGCCTGCCCTTCACCCCAGCTCCATGCGGCGGGGACCCCAGCCAGGGTCCGGGGCTTTAGCTCGGAGTGGGGGACCCGCTGCCCCCGCGCGCCTGGGGCAGGGAGGGGAGGGGGGGCAGGAGAAGCCTGGCACGGAGCCCCTCCCCCCTGCACGTTTGCAAATCTGCATCCTTGGAGCCAGTGCCTCAGGCCTCCTCCCGCCTGCTTTCTGGTGTTTTGAGGAAGAATGAATGAATCCCTTTCCTCCGAGATCGCCCTCTTATGTCTCCGCCCCAGAAGGAACTTGCTTCTTCGGAGAAATCTCCGCCAGAAAGTGCGGAGGAGGCGGCTGGTCAGCCCCAGGCCTCCGGCCACCGGGACCCCCGCCCCACCCACTGGATTTTGAGTGAAGACACTGGGTTTTGAGTAGAAATACTGGGTTTTAAGCGAAGACGGTTACATTTCAGCTCCCACCTGGACACATTGTATCGGCAGAGGCTTTGGAGGAGTGACCGTGGGAGGGAGAACTGCCTGTTTGGAAACAATGTGTCACTCTCAGGGCTGTGGTGGTATCACCACGGCCATGGCCCAGCTTTCCTCGGGCAGAACGTGAGGTGGCCCCATGCCCAGGCTCCAGGAACCCCGCCCCCAGGCCATCTCCCACGCCTGCCCAGAGGGAGGGGCGAGGCTTGGGAGTTTGGCCCAAGTTGTGGCGCGATCCCTCTCTCTCTCTCTCTCTCTCTCTCTCTCTCTCTCTCTCTCTCTCTCTATCTCTCTCTCCCTCGGTTCGCTGTAGCCCGGGCTGGTGTGGTTCAGTGGATAGAGCCTCGGCCTGCAGGCGGAAGGGTCCCAGGGTCCATTCAGGCCAAGGGCCTAAGCCGGGCTTGCTGACCCCATCCCTAGTGAGGAGTGTGCAGGAGGCAGCTGATCCATGGTTTTCTCTCCTGGGTGTTTCCCTCTCTGTCCGTCCCTCCTTCCTTCTCTCTGAGATCAATAAAAACCCATCAAAGATAACCTCATCCAGACTCCATCCCCCTCTCCCGCCCCAGGATGTCCCACCCCGTGGGCCCCAGAGCCCCCAGGCCCCGGCTTCACCCTGGAGCCTGCCTGAGGCCTGCCCAGCTCTAAGCCTCACTCCCCCGGTGGGATGGAAAGAAGATCCTTCACCATCATCGGCCTTAATCCCAAAATGCCTCTCTGAGCCACCCACCGGTTACATCCTCATTCCTTCGTGTCAGCAGCTCCTCCCTCAGGGACCAGCCTGGGTTTGGGGACCGCACTCCGGGCTTCTGTCCCCAGTTCACGCTCCCCACAAGCCGAGGGGCCCCGGGGAGGCCGCTGGGCCTCGGGGTGCCATCTTCACCGGTAAAAGGGGGTGACGGTCAGCCGTAGAGCTGGGCCAGACAGAGCCAGGAAGGCCGCCGGGGTCCAAGCCTGCTCTCCTGTGCTTCTCTGTTCCCCCCACTCCCCTTAGCATCCCCCATCTCCGTAAGGAAACCGACCGGAAGGAACCAGTCCCCGAAGATGCCAAGGTTTTTGCAAGGTTCCCATGCGGGCCTCACGGACCAATGAGGTCACCCACAGCTGAAACTGGACCAATGACGTCACCCGCAGCTGAAGCTGTGGACCAATGACATTGCCCGAGGCGGGAACTGTGGGCTAATGACGTCAGATGCAACTGAAACTGTGGACCAATCACATCAGCCGCAACTAAACTGGGCCAATGACGTCAGCCGCGGCCGAAACTGTGGGCCAATGACATCTGCCGCAGCTGAAGCTGCGGGGCAATGACGTCAGACGCATTGGGGACTGGACCAATGATGTCAGCTGTAGCTGAAACTGTGGGCCAATCACACCAGCCGCAGCGGAATCTGCTCCTCAACCCGCTCTGTATCCGGATTGTCTGAAGATGAGAAGTTCAGTTTCTTCCCCTCCATCTCACAGAGACACACCCAGCAGCTTCCGGGAGTCTGAGAAAGACGCCTTCCGCCCGAAGTCTTCCCCTCCCAGCGGCATCTCCCCTCCCCTGGGGCAGGGGGTCCCACCCACAGTGCCCGCCCCCAACTCCCGGAGTTCCCCGCGGCTAACGGATTTCCCAGAGAGGTTTTCTGTTGCCCTTAGTCCTCACCCCCCATGGATTAAAAGAGAGAGCGGAAGGGAGGGGGAGAGACAGAGAGAGACACGGATGTGACAAAGACACATCCTTGGGGTGCCCGCTCTCCCTCCCTTCCCCCCACGCGCCCCATCAGGACCAGGGATGGAGCCCACAACCTGGGCACGCGCTCTTGATTGTACTTGAACCCAGGACCCAGCAGTCCGCAGGCCCAGGCTCTACCCACTGAGCCAACCTAGCCAGGGCTCAGCGAGGTGTTTGCTCCAAGAAGGTGAAGAGCGAGGGCACATCGCCCACATAGGTGGCTTCACCCCCGGTCTGGCTCTGGACTGGGGAGGGTCCGGGATCCGGTACTTGGTACTTTTTTACCGAGGCTCAGTCCCTAGCCGGTACTTTCTATGGAGGCTCAGTCCCCAGCCCTCTCTCCGGCAGGAGCCGTGCCCGGTCCGGCCTTTGCAGCAGCCGACCCCCCACCGGCCGGGTTCCAGGCGCCCAGGCTGCCCCCAGCACCGCGTGCTCCGGGGCGGAGGCAGGGCCTGCGCGCCTGTCCCACTCCGGCCCCGGGAGTCCGCGCGAGCCCAGCGCCGCGGGGGCGATCGGAGAGGAGGTCTCCGGTCCCCCAGCCCCGTCCCCGCCGCCGCGTCCCCGTGCGCCCTGGCCCGTGTGCGCGCCGCCCGCGTCCCCTGCTGAGCGTGCCCCCCCCCCCCAATGCCCGAGTCCGCGCTGCGCCCCTGGCTGCTGCCGCCTGGAGGGACGCGTGACCTCCAAACACACACACACACACACACACACACACACACACACACACACACACACTCACACTCACATGCACTTACACACACTCACACACTCACACATATACAACACATACACCGCACACACACACACACACACACACACACACACACTCCTACACACACACTCCTACACACACACTCACACACTCACACACACACTCATACACACACACTCACACTCACACGCACTCACACACATACACACACACACATACACACATACACACACACTCACACTCACACACACTCACACACATATACACACATGCACTTACACACACACTCACACACATATACACACACACATACACACACACACACGCACTTACACACACACACTCACACTCACACACATATACACACATGCACTTACACACACACTCACACACATATACACACACACATACACACACACACACACACATACACACACACACACACACACCCAAACTGATCCAGAATCAGCCCGGCCCCGCGCCCCCGCCCTCCCTTATCTGCAGAGCCATATACCCGGGACCCTGCAGGCCGTGCGGGCGTTCCTGTCCCTGCGGGCAGGGCGCTGTCCCCGAAACCATTTCCTCAATCGCTCACTCAGGGCGCAGTGGGCCCATAAAACCCGCAATCACGGCCGCGGCTCCGCTGGCTCCGGGCAGAGCCCAGGCTGGGGCTCCTCCTCGCTGTCCCCCGGACCGGGACCAGCGCTCAGGACAGGCCCGGGTCCGCGGGGCCCCCCGGGAAAGCCCAGCAGAGGCCGCGGGAAAGGCCGGGGCCTCCCCAACCGGGACAGGGAGAGAGTCCGCCTCCCGAGAACGCGGTCCCCACAGACTCTGACCCGCTTCCCGGCTCCTTTCCCATTCCCCTCCCTGTTCTCTCAGGATGAGTTGGCCACATTCTTGCTGGGACAGCAACACGTCTGTCTCTTTCTCTTCGAGAGAATGTGAGCTTTCTGCCCTTACAGCTACAGAAACAAGACGGGGTCCTTCTCTGGAAAAAATGAAATCCCTTCTCACCCGTAAAGAATGATAACAGGGTTTTTAAAGATGACTTTCGTTCGCCAGAAAAACCCTGTGTATACAGGGCGGGCAGTGAGCGAGCTGCCCGCCTGTGTGCGGCCTGACACCTCACAGACCTCTGAAAGCCGCCCCCGAACAGCGTGAGGGACCCCGGACACCCCATATGGTTACTTTGCTTCGAGTTGTTCCGATTTCAGCTTCTTATTTCGGATGGAAAAAATGTATCGGGAGATATTAGGGGTGAAATGGATACACATTCCTCCCAGCTAATCGACAGATATCCGAACACAGCGGGCATCAAACACAACGTTTGAAATATCCGCTTGCTTTTTTCTCCCCTTTTTTTTTTTTAACTTCAGGGAAGATAAATGGGTGGGATACACCGAGTGGCCAGAGGAGGATGATCTCCGAACGCATCATCATCCGGCCGCTCCGTGTCCGTCCTGTAGAATAAAAGGCCAATATGCAAATGGTCCCCTCCACCAGGCGCGCGACCAGCAGGCAGGCCGGCCGACCGCCCATGTCCCCTCCCCCTGGCCAGGCTGGCCGGACCCCACCCATGCACGAATTCATGCACCGGGCCTCTAACTCACTCTCTCTCTCTCTCTCTCTCTCTCTCTCTCTCTCTCTCTCAGCGGCAGATGATGATGCGTTCGGAGATCCACGGGCTTATGCGCTTTTGATAAACAACAGGAAAAGCATCGACTTACAACCCTCAGGACGCCATGAGACGGAGTCACGTGTGAGTGACTCTGAGAGCAGAGATCATGCTCCGATGACCCCTGTGCCCGATGACCCCTGTGCCCGATGACCCCTATGCCCGATGACCTCTATGCCCCGATGACCCCTGTGCCCGATGACCCCTGTGCCCGATGACCCCTCGAGAGGTGCCCACTCACCCGCGGGCGCACGTCCATGCTTCGGGGCTCCCTGCCCGTCCCCCAGGTCCGAGAGGGAGCACATTCTCTGCACAAACGACAGGAGGCGGCCCCTCGCTCACAGCAGGAACCATCGGGCAGCGGGCGGAGGCAGGGCTTGTCCAACGGGGGTACAGCCTCGGGGGAGAGCACACGGCGCCCCGTAGGGAAAGTTACAAAAAATTAAAAAAAAAAAAAAGTGCCAGAATTCAGAAAGCTCGGAGCCAGCCCTGCCCTGGACTCTGCACTCTCCCCATCCTTCGTGACGGGCTGTAAACCGTGCAGCCGGCTTCGGGACGGTGGCTAATCAGGAGGAGGGCAGTGCCCCATTGGCCCTCGGCGGTCACGTGACGCCCCCACGCGGGCTGATAAGGGGCCCCGGTTATAAAGTGACGGGAAGGAGATAAGGAGGCTGGGCCGATAAAGGCCCGGGAATGATTAACCCGAGCCCAGGGTGCTCTGCTATGCGGGACGGGAGGGGGGGCTGCCTGCCTGCCGGCTGGCCGGGGTCAGGGGGTCCCCGTGGGTGAGACACCCCATGGCTGCAGCCCACGCACCCGGCGCGGCTCTGAGGTCGCCCCGGGTGTCCCCCGAGTGTCCCCCGGGGGGCCTGGCCTCGGTGCATGGGGTTTGGGGGGCGGGGCGGGGCGGCTCCTCTGACCCCGCAGCGGGTTCCAGGCGATACCGGGGCCCAGGCCGGCCTCCCTGACACGGCGATAGGACTGACACTTGGGCCCGGAGGAGGCGTCACAGGTGTCAGTCAGTGCCGAGCGCCCGTCCGTCCGTCCCTGCATCCTCGGACCCGGGTGTTATCAGGCCGGCTCGGCGGGTGTGAACCTGAGCTTGCGCTCTCTGGCTCCGGGGAGGGAGGGCCGCCTGTCTCTCTGCCCCCTCCACCCCCCTCCCCCGAAGAGGGAAATGTCTCCTCCGAGTCCGTGCTGGCGCCCTGCGGGATGCTGGCTCAGGGCTTCTGACACTCAGCATGTGAGCCCAGCCGCCTCCTGCACGCCCCTCACCGGGGATGTGCCCGCAACCAAGGCCCATGCCCTTGACCGGAATCGAACCCGGGACCTCTCAGTCTGCAGGCCGGCGCTCTATCCACTGAGCCACACCGGTTTCGGCGAGCCTCTCCCTCTTTGCAGGGGAATGAATGAGAGAAGGGTCGGATTTCGTGCTGTGAATTATTGCACAGGACGTACAACAGACACCCAGGGCCGTGGTCGGCGATCGGCGGCTCTCGGGCCCCCGGAGGGCGGCTCTTCCACAGACGCCACGGCCGGGCGGGTCCGTGTGGAAGACGCGGCGTCAGGAGACGTTTACGTTGAAGAAACGTGGTTCTCCAGAGACAGGTCCGTCATCGTGCTGTTGGTGTCTGGCTCTGCGGACGGATGAGTTTGCCGACCGCTGAGCTAGGGCCGGCCGGGAGCATCCTGGGTGCCTGACACCCCCCCCCCCCCCCTCGACGCCCCGGAGCCTGTGAGGAGCTCAGGGCTGCGGGTCCCTCGCTCCCGGCCCATTAATGAGTGACTCCTGCTTTTGAAGCTTATCTGCCGCCCCTGGACGCGGACGGCCGGGGCCTGTGAGAAAGGAACACGTTTCGGTGGGAGACGGGCCGAGGGGCCTTCCCACGCGACCGGGAACAGGTGCTCGGAGCCCAGCGGGCGGGCGGGCGGCCGCTCGGCAGGAATGCCCTTGCCTCTGAGCAGGGACGGGGCGTGGGGGGGAGGGACGCAGCACATGGCAGCCCAGCCTCACGTTTTAAAAAAAAGAATTTAAGCCGAAGCCGGTGTGGCTCAGTGGGCAGAGCGCCGGCCTGCGGACTGAAGGGTCCCGGGTTCGATGTCGGTCAAGGGCATGGACCTTGGTTGCGGGCACATCCCCAGTGGGGGGCGTGCAAGAGGCAGCTGAGGGATGCTTCTTTCTCATCGATGTTTCTAGTTCTCTATCCCTCTCTCTTCCTCTCTGTGAAAAAATCAATAAAATATATTTTTTTTAAAAAGAAGTTCTTAAAAAAATAATAATAATTTAAGCTGAAACCGGTGTGGCTCAGTGGATTGAGCCCCGGCCTGCAGACTGAAGGGCCCCGGGTTCGATTCCGGTCAAGGGCATGGGCCTTGGTGGCGGGCACATCCCCAGTGGGGGGCGTGCAGGAGGCAGCTGATGGATGCTTCTCTCTCATCGATGTTTCTAGCTCTCTCTCCCTCTCTCTTTCTCGCTGTAAAAAATCAATACAATATATTTTTAAAATAATAATTTAAAAAAATATATTGTATTGATTTTTTTTTACAAAATATATTTTAAAACTATATGTATTTAAAACCAAAAATAAAGTCAGTCTCCTGAACAAGCCCCTCCGCCCCCAACGTGTGTGAGGTGCTGGGATGGGGTGTCGGGGTGAGGAGGGCGGGCCGCGCTTTCTCTCCTTGCTCTGGACCCCCTGTGGGAACGGGGCACCTGGCCGGGGAGATAAGCCGCTCCGATGGGCCCTGCCAGGTAGCGGTGACTCACCGGCCGCCGCGCTAATCATTAAACCGCCCGGTCGATGGTTTGGCAATGCTGATGGCCCCGGCCCAGCTCCTCCACCTGACACCAGCGTGGGGTCATTTGTTTTCCCCGAAGACCTTACTGTCTGCTTGTTCGTTTTGTACATCCTCACCCAAGGATATTTTTCCCAATTGATTTTTTTTAGAGAGAGTGGAAGGGCAGGAGAGAGAGAGAGAGAGAGTCATGGGTCGGCTGCCTCCTGTACGCCCCCTGCTAGGGATCGAGCCCACAACCAGGGCATGTACCCTGGACCAGAATCAAACCCTGGACCCTTCAGTCCGCAGGCCGATGCTCTACCCCCTGAGCCACACCGGCCGCCCAGGGCAGTGGCTGGCAAACTCATCCGTCCGCAGAGCCAAACACCCACAGCACCACGACGGACGTGTCTCTGGAGAGCCACGTTTTTAAAACGTAAACGTCTCCCAACGCCACGTCTTCCACACAGACCCGCCTGGGCCGTGGTGTTCTGTGGAAGAGCCGCCCTCGGGGGCCCGAGAGCCGCAGGTGGCTGATGAGCCGCAGTTTGCCGACCGCGGGGCGAGGGCTCCCTGTCTCCAGTTTTAATCTGGGGTTCGTGGGCCCATGAGCGCCGCCTGGCAGCTTTCTTTTTTCTTTTTCTTTTCTTTTTTTTAATAAATCAATCAGACACATTGTTTGCTCCTCCGCGCCTGACAGCCGTGTTGTAATAAGGCCGAGCGGCTCCTGCCTCTTTATGTACCTTCTGTCTAAAGGCCCTGCGTGCCATGACCCGCATTCACGGGGCCACAAACACCGGGCTTAACCATTAACCCGTGCCTCCTCGGGACGGATTCTTTCGGACGGCGAGGATGACGCGGCTCCCGCCGGAGCCGGGGGGGGGGGTGCGGGGGCACAGAGAGAGGAGGCTTGGGGGGACGGCGCTTATGAGGGGCTGAGAGTCGGGGGCCGGGATGCCCCCGGCTGGACCCAGTGGAGAAGGAGCCTTGGCCCAACCACGTCGGGGAGCAGTTAGGCTGACATTCCACTGTCCCTGCAAGACGTGGGCTCTGTGAAGTGGTCTGGTGTTCACTGAATCACAATCGGATACAGTGTCTGGTGTTCACTGAATCACAATCGGATACAGTGTCTGGTGTTCACTGAATCACAATCGGATACAGTGTCTGGTGTTCACTGAATCACAATCGGATACAGTGTCTGGTGTTCACTGAATCACAATCGGATACAGTGTCTGGTGTTCACTGAATCACAATCGGATACAGTGTCTGGTGTTCACTGAATCACAATCGGATACAGTGTCTGGTGTTCACTGAATCACAATCGGATACAGTGTCTGGTGTTCACTGAATCACAATCGGATACAGTGTCTGGTGTTCACTGAATCACAATCGGATACAGTGTCTGGTGTTCACTGAATCACAATCGGATACAATGTTTGTGTCTGTTGAATCACAATCGGATACAATGTCTGGTGTCGTTGAATCACAATCTGATACAATGTTTGTGTCCGTTGAATCACAATCGGATACAGTGTCTTATTGAATCACATTTGGATACAGTGTCTTGTATCGTGAAATCATAATTTGATACAATGTTTGTGTCCGTTGAATCACAGTCGGATACAGTGTCTTATTGAATCACATTTGGATACAGTGTCTTGTATCGTGAAATCATAATTTGATACAATGTTTGTGTCCGTTGAATCACAATTGGGTACAATGTCTTGTATCGTTGAATCACAATCGGATACAGTGTCTGGTGTCCAATCTATGCCAATATCAAACCGAGAGTCCATGAAGGCGTCATTTGATGCTAGGTAGCTATTTTCACGGCCTTCCTGGGGGGCCTTGGGGAAGTTACAGACTGAAACAAGACACATGGTGCTTTTTATTTTTTATTTTATTGATTTTTTTACGGAGAGGAAGGGAGAGAGACACATCGATGAGAGAGAAACATTGACCTACCGGAGATGTGCCCGCAACCGATGTACATGCCCTTGACCGGAATCGAACCCGGGACCCTTCAGTCCGCAGGCCGACGCTCTATCCACTGAGCCAAACCAGTTAGGACGCATTGTGCTTTTTTTTTTTATTATTTTTTTTATTGATTTCAGTGAGGAAGTGAGAGAGTGAGAGAGAGAGAGAGAGAAACATCGATGAGAGAGAATCACAGACCGGCTGCCTCCCTCACGTCCCTACACTGGGGATGGAGCCTGCAACCTGGCCATGTTCCCTGACCAGGACTCGAACCCTGACCTCCTGGTTCCTAGGTTGACGCTCACCACTGAGCCACACAGGCCGGGCAGCCCCTAGTTATCCCAACAGCCTATAAAAAACAGACTTCCTGCTTTCCTCTCACCGCCGTCCGAGGTGGTTCTAATCAGCGAGGAGCTGTGAGGGGGCCCTTCCCCAGGCCACGGGGGCGAGGGGCGGCCAGAACACGCCCGGTCTCCGGGGCGCCGGCTTTACAAGGAGACCCGGCTGCCTCGCTCAGCCTCGCAGGCGACAGAGGGGCCCCCGGAGCCGGCCCTTCCCTGGAAGCGGTAAATCTCACCTCCGCAAATAACACAAAGCTGGCTAATGACCGCCGGCCGTGTTTCCTCGGCTCCTAAGCGATGGGCTGAGGGAGAGGGGGCGGCGATTGCTTACAACACGGCTTCTAGGCAGAACGTGGTCTAGGCCCTCCGAGGCCGCTGTGCCAGGACACGGACAGGCCTTTAGTGTAATCCTTGTGTCGGGGGCGTGTGTGTGGAGCAATGGCAAAAGGGTTCAGACTGGGACTCCCTGGCACCCGCGCCAACGTCTAGCTGTGCCCTTGACCGTCAGTGAAGAATTAAAGGCGGATCTGTGGAGCGCTTCCCGCACATGTGTCAGCCAGCTCCCGCGGAACCCATCCCTCCGTCCTCGTGTTCAGAGTCCGTCGATGAGGCGCTGTTTTGGACGCTCCGCCTCTGCGTCCTCCCTCTGGCTCCTCAGCCGGCCTCTCTCTCGGGTGCATTTCCATCGTCGGACGAACCCCACGTCCCGTCCCTGTTTCACCAAATCGCGGTTTCTTTTTTAATTTTTCCATCGGAGTCCACGCTCGATATTACCCTGCGTTCCCTTCAGGGGCACAGCCTCATGGGCAGACAATCCCGTGGTTTCTTTCAAAATATATTTTTGTGGATGTCAGAGAGGAAGGGAGAGGGGGAGGGAGAGAGAGGGAGGGAGGGAGAGAGAGGGAGAGAGAGGGGGAGAGAGAGAGAGAGAGAGAGAGAGAGAGAGAGAGAGGGAGAAAGCATCCGTGATGAGAGAGAATCATGGATCGGCCGCCTCCTGCACGTCCCACACTGGGGATGGAGCCCAAACCCTGGGCCTGTGCCCTTGAACGGAATCGAACCCAGGACCCATCAGTTGGCAGGCTGGCACTCTATCCACTGGGCAACCCCAGCCAGGGCAACTTCAAAGAGTTAAAAAAAAAACAGAGAGAGAGAGAGAGAGAGAGAGAGAGAGAGAGACCTAGCTGGTGTGGCTCAGTGGATAGAGCACCTGGACCAAAGGGTCCCAGGTTCAATTCCCATCAAGGGCACAGGCCCAGGTTGTGGGCTCCATCCCCAGTAGGGGGCGTGCAGGAGGCAGCCGTGATTCTCTCTCTCCCCTCCTCTCTGAAATCAATTTTTTTTTTTATTAAAAAAAGAGAGAGACAGTGAATCAGAAAAGCTGGCGTTTTATTTTCACCCCGAGGGAGTCACATCCCTGCCCCCGCCCGGCCCTGGCGTTTACATTCCCCGGAGCCGCCAGGTCCTGCCCGGTGACGTAGGCGAGATGCCCCGAATCCCAAACATTGTGAGTTCCCACCCCCGAGGCCGGTCTTATCGCCGGCACACGACCTGCCCTCGGCCATGGGCGCGCTGAGCCCGGAGCCCGTGTCCCCCCCAGACCCCAACGAGGATGGAACCGCTTCCCAAACAGCCAGCTTTTATTTTTGGGGAAAAAAGAGAGAAATCAGCGCCCTGATAAATGGCACACCAGACCCAGGGCCTGCGGCTCCCAGGAGATGGCCCCGCAGCCCGGGGCCCTGCGATCGGGACATGCCACGCGGGCGGGCGGGAGGGAGAGGGGGGCGGTCAGGGCGCCCGGAGTCCTCTCGGCCCTGCAGCCCCGGCTTATCTGAGGAAAACAGGACGCCTCCTGCCAGGACAGAACAAGCTGCCGGAGGACGGGCCGCCCCGGGTTCGGGGGGGGGGGGGGGGCGCGGTGATGACGAGGCGTCTGTGGCTTCTCCTCCGAGCTGCTTTCCCAGGACCAGAGGCCCTCCCTCCGCCGCCTGCACCTCTTCGGCTGGACGCGTGTCTGTGCGTTCGCGTCTGAAGCAGACAGAGCCAGAACCGGGTCTTTCCCGCCCGGCCGGCGTGGCTCCGAACCAGGAGGTCAGGGTTCGATTCCCGGTCAGGGCACAGGCCCGGGTGACGGGCTCCATCCCTGGGGGGGGGGGCGTGCAGGAGGCAGCCGACCCATGATCCTCTCCCATCATGGATGCTTCTCTCTCTCTCTCTCTCTCTCTCTCTCTCTCTCTCTCTCTCTCTCTCCCTCTCCTTTCTTCCCTGAAATCAATAAAAGTGTACACGGAGTGGCCAGAGGGTGGTGAGTGCTGGACGCATCATCATCGGCCGCTCCGTGTCCGTCTTACAGAATAAAAGGCTCCTATGCAAATGGTCCCCTCGACCAGGAGTTCGACCGGCAGGCAGGCCGGCCAATGCCCGTGTCCCCTCCCCCTGGGCAGGATTGTGAGAGGGATGTCCGACTGCCTGATGAGGCCTGATCCCTGAATCAGCAGTCAGACATCCCCCGAGGGGTCCCGGATTGGAGAGGGTGCAGCCGGGCTGAGGGGGACCTCCCCCTCTTTCCCCTCCCCTCTCCCCCCCCCCCCCGAATTTTGTGTCCTGGGCCTCTAGTGTGTTTATATCCGAGTGCCAGGAACCGTGCATATGTCCTGAGGACAAGAGCCCAGTGAGGGAACAGGTGGAATGAAAGTGCTTGAAGCACCCTGGCTGGTGTGGCTCAGTGGATAGAGCGTCGGCCTGCGGACTGAAGGGTCCCGGGTTCGATTCCGGGCAAGGGCATGTGCCTTGGCTGCGGGCACATCCCCAGTGGGAGGCGTGCAGGAGGCAGCTGGTCGGCGTTTCCTCTCTCATTGATGTTCCTAACTCTCTCTCCCTCTCCCTTCCTCTCTGTAAGAAAAAGAGAAGAAAGGAAGGTGCCGGAAGCTGGCCGGGGCGGTAAGGAGACTCAGCTGGGCCGACTAGGTTTCCGAGCGCCGAGGGCAGATGCCGAGGGATGAACCGGCCAGGGCCTAGACCAGGGGTCGGCAACCTTTAAGACATAAAGAGCCACTTGGACCCGTTTCCGAAAGAAAAAAAAAACCTGGGAGCCGCAAAACCATTTTGACATTTAAAACAAATATAACACTGCATATGTTGTTTCTTACCTTAATGTTATGTACCAGATCGTGCAGTTAGCTGTCAATCTGAAGAAAAAAAGGACTTTTCCACTTAACAGTGTAAAATATATTTTTGCAAATTAATAGCTAATTAAAATATTTAATTTACCTGGTTAATGGGATTTTTGCTCCTGAACCTCAGGGCACAGTGTCTGCACATCAGGGCTGTAAGACGTTACCTTCATTTTCACACAGGCTTGCAAGTTGTCGGAGCCGCGGTGAAGCTTCAAAAGAGCCGCATGCGGCTCTGGAGCCTGAAGAGACTGAAAAAAAAAACCAAACACACAAGATGACATTTCCCCTGGAACCCGCAGGACAGAGGAAGCAGGCCTGCCGTGTCCTGGGCCCTTCCCGGAATCTCCACGAGGGGACTCGGACCCGCCGCCCGCCCTCGCTCCCAGCCGCCGGGGTCCCCAGCGAGACCCTCCCCCACCCCCCTGGGGACGCCTGACCTCCGGACCGGTGAGTTACCCGGTTTATCTTTATCTCAATGGCTCTGTGTGTGCTCTGCATGTACTCTGCGTGTGCTCTGCGTGTGCTCTGCATGTGCGTGTACTCTGCGTGTGCTCTGCGTGTGCTCTGCATGTACTCTACGTGTGCTCTGCATGTGCGTGTACTCTGCGTGTGCTCTGCATGTACTCTGCGTGTGCTCTGCATGTGCGTGTGCTCTGCGTGTGCGTGCGTGTCCGTGTCGCCATGGGGATGTGTTGCAGGGGGCGGTTATATTTAGATGCAGTGGTTGGAGTTGTTCTGTGTGTGTTTTATTGGGGGGCAGGGGGTCGTGCGTACTTTTCACCGGCCTGCCGCTTCCCGCCTCGGACGTGTGCTCCTGCTCCCTGTCCTCCTGCATGCCGTGTTCGTTCGCGTGGCTTTTGAAAGGCGAGTGGCTCTGGGGAGGGGTCCCAGGGGAGGGACGTTCCTGACGCCGGGGGTGCCTGGCTGCCGCCCTCCCTCAGGTCGGATGGACATTTGGTTGGGCACAGAGCTCCACGTTGGAAAGAGTGTGGTGCGGCTTTTTATTATTTTTTAAATATAATTCTGAGCGCGGTGCTCTGTCTGGCTCCGGTCTGAGGCACGTGGAGTCTGTTGTCTGTCTCCTTGTAAAGAAAGACCCACCGGTGTGGCTCAGTGGATGGAGTGTCGGCCTGCGGCCTGCGGGTTCGATTCCGGGCAAGGGCATGGGCCTTGGTGGCGGGCACATCCCCAGTGGGGGGTGTGCAGGAGGCAGCTGGTCCATGTTTCTCTCTCATCCACGTTTCTGGCTCTCTCCCTGTCCCTTCCTCTCTGTAAACAATCAATAAAATATATTTTTAGAAAATAATGGGAGAATCATGGATGGATTGGCTGCCTCCTGAACGCCCCCCCCCACACACACACACTGGGGACGGAGCCCACCACCTGGGCATCTGCCCTGACCAGGAACCAACAGTGGCCTCCTGGCTGGTCCGAGTTTGGAGGCAGCATCTGGAACCGGAGCGAGGGGTGGAGTGCAGGGCCGGGGCCGGGGTTCGAGCACCCCGCGTCCTGTATGCACATCAGCTCCTCAAGAGAGTGTTTCCGTGGCGATGGACACCGGATGCTGGTACCCCGATGCTGGTTACCGAGCGGCCACGTCCGGCTCCCACGGCACCACGGGGCCTCCGTGGGGGCCACACGCGTGTGTGGTTTCCCTCCACTCCCTCCTCCGCCTCCTGGTCCACGGCCCCTTCCCCAGGAGGGGGTGGGGGGCCCCTCGCTCAGCCAGATGGTCTCAGAGAAATAGAGACAGAACCCTGGCTCCCATCTCTGTTGCTAAGCAACCGAAAGCATCCTCTGCGAGCATCCTTTCTCCCTCACATCCCGGCTTCCGCAGGCCGCCCGCCCGCCCGCCCGCCCGCCCGCAGCTCGGGATCACCGGCCGCCCGCTTCCTCCTCGCCGCCCGCTGAATACCCATCGAGTGCTCCCGGCCCCGGTCTCTTCTGCGACAGACGGGCCTCCCTCCCGCTGCCGCTCCCCGGAGCCACTTCAGGGCGGAGGGCGGCCGGCCCGGCAGCCGGTCTGCAGCTGCGGGCCCGCCGACGGGAGAGCCGGGCGGGCGGGCGGCCATTGTGTGGGGCCGGGAGCCGAGGGCTGGAGGGCCGGCAGGTGTGGGGACCCGCATCGGAGGCCCATCCAGAGCCCCCCACGCACACGCCTCCTCTCCTCCGGGCGCCTCCGAATGAGGGCAGCGCCGGGATGAAGGGACAGCTTCCTTCCTTCCTTCCTTCCTTCCTTCCTTCCTTCCTTCCTTCCTTCCTTCCTTCCTTCCTTCCTTTCTTTCTTTCTTTCTTTCTTTCTTTCTTTCTTTCTTTCTTCTTTTCTTTCTTTCTTTCTTTCTTTCTTTTTTAAAAAAATATATTTTAATGATTTTTTACAGAGAGGAAGAGAGAGGGACAGAGATCTAGAAACATCGATGAGAGAGAAACATCCACCCGCTGCCTCCTGCACACCCCCCCACTGGGGATGTGCCCGCCACCGAGGTACCTGCCCTTGACCGGAATCGAACCCGGGACCCTTCAGCCCGCAGGCCGACGCTCTATCCGCTGAGCCACACCGGTCTCGGCAGATCTTGAGTTTTATTTATTTATTTATTTATTATTTTAATCTGTGGCCGAGCGGGTCTCTGATTCATACGCTTCCGAGGAGGCACACAGGGCAGAGCCACGCGGTGAGGAGCAGGGACATTCCGTCCCGGGCGTCATCCCCACGGGGGCGTCCAGACCACGAGGCCGGCCCGGGTGCGAGCTCCCCGCAGACTGAGACTGGGAGGCGGGGGGGGGGGGGGCAGCCAGGAGCCGGCCGGCCCGGGTGCGAGCTCCCCGCAGACTGAGACCGGGAGGCGGGGGGGGGGGGGGCAGCCAGGAGCCGGCCGGCCCGGGTGCGAGCTCCCCGCAGACTGAGACCGGGAGGCGGGGGGGGGGGGGGGCAGCCAGGAGCCGGCCGGCCCGGGTGCGAGCTCCCCGCAGACTGAGACCGGGAGGCGGGGGGGGGGGGGGCAGCCAGGAGCCGGCGCCGTGGGCCTGGGGGCAGCAGCCTCGGGGGCCGGACATTCCCATCAGAGAGAAATACCCCCACCCCCCAATTTAAACACGTCTTCTTATTTCTCTTTCTCCTTTTATTGATCTTAGAGAGGAAGGGAGAGGGGGAGAAAGAGAGACCATTCAACGATGAGAGAGGATCAGGGATCGGCTGGCCCCTCCCCTCCCCTCCCCCCCCCCCCGACTGGGGATGGAGCCTGCACCCCGGGCCTGTGCCCTGGACGGGAATGGGACCTGGGGGAGGGCGGGGGGGGGGGGGGGGCTTCAGCCCACAGGCCGGCGTCTACCCCCTGAGCCCACCAGCCACTCCGTGGCCGGGAGATAACGGTTTCTCGGGCCCTCGTGCCGTCAGCACCTCTGATTGGCGCTGCCTTCTCCTCGGCAGCACCCCATCCAGCCGCACAGATAAGCCTGCTTTGTCCGGGGCCCTCCCTCCCGTGAGTGTGAGGGAGCCGGCCCCGGGTCCCCACCGTCCCTCTCCGAGAGGTATCCTTCGCCTCACCGAACTCCTATTCATCCTGCAAGACCCCATCCAGATATCCCGCCCCACCCATCGTGCTGCCTGGAGCCGACTTCCCACCCCCGCCGCCTGCTCTCTTCTCTGCAAAAACCCCACCTGTG